>NW_020455305.1:922113-1065934 GCF_003342845.1 Nothoprocta perdicaria | reverse complement strand
CCGGGCAGCGACGGGCGGCCCGGGCTGGTGGTCGCCGCTCCTCCCGGGGCGCCCCGTTGGGAGGGCGGGCGGGCGGCGCGCAGCCGAAGCCCAGCCAGGGCAGCCCCGATTCTCCCTTTTCTCTCCTTTTTTCCCCCCTTCTTTTTCTTTCCCGTCGTGTTGCTGCGTGTCGCTCCGGGGCTGTTCGTAGCCGCGGCCCGTGTGGCGGTGTGCGCTTCCTGTGCGGCAGGCTGTGGAGCAGCCGGCGTGGCCGCGAGCCGCCGCGGCCGGGCCCAGCGCTTCAGGCCGCCTGGCCGTGGGTGCCTTCGTGGGACACCTTCAGTGGCCCTGGATAGCCAGGCCTCGCCGCGTTAAACCTGATACAGTTCAGCTGGATGGGGCCAGGTTTGCTACCAAAGGAAATAATTCAGTGTTTGACTATATACCCTATGTACTATTTCTGTAACAAATTCATATTTTAAAACGCCTCCTTGTTTGTTGTTTTGGTTGTAGATGTGTTCCTGACAGCTTGGATTGAGCGAAGCAGAAAGAGGGTATTGGTTCCACGTGAGCTCCTGTGCGAGGGGCAGCAATAAATCCCGCCCTTGGAAATGTCAGGTAGGAACTCAAACTTAGTTAAGGAAAATGGGCTATTAGCAGAGAAGTGACGGGATGTTTGCAAAGCTGAGGAGGTGAAGTAAGGTAAGAGCTTACACTGCAGAAGTAGTTCTGGTATAAATGTGTAGTCTTTATTTATTTTCTGAAGGCTTATCCTAAAAAAACAAAGTCAAACTTAAGATAGAGATATAGGATATTAGAGACTAGTTTTTGGGTTTGCTTTGCCTGGAATCTTTCATAGACCTATGAAATTGTAAAAATAACTAATTCTAATAAAGCTAAAACTATTACAGTTTAGCAAAAATGCAAGACATTTATTCTCCGTATTGATGTGAAAATTGCGGAGATGTTATCCAAAAATAAATATTGTAATACTAGGAAACATTAAATTGAAACAGGGGTGGAGGGAGGGATGTGGCTGCTAGCATTAAGGCTTTCATTAGTTCTTCATCAGATGACAAATTATGCTGGAAAGCTGATGCTGAAAGTCTTCAAGTAGCATTACAAATTTATAACCTGCCTCTGCTGAAAACAGTGAAAAGAGAGTCAAATTAATGAGACTTCCAGACTGAAAATTGATAGGGTTCTGTGTATTGGCTTCCATGGAATAACTGAGAGTTCTGTACAAAGGCTATTTATTTAATATGTGTCAATGTATTAATTAAACACATAACCTGTCAATTTTTTCAAAACCTTGGATATAGCCTGTATACTTAAGTAGCCTAAATATTAAAAAAAGAAAAAAAAAAAAAGTAAAAGATATCAAAGTAGGACAGGCATTTCAGTTCAGACCATCTGGAATTGAAGGAGAAAAACTAAGTTTTTAAAATATTTTATGCATACATACTCATTACATTTTTGGGCTGATGTTGAAGTATTGTCACGGAACAAGTGGTGGCAGGGGTGAGTGACAAATGCATATCCGTCACAAGTATGTATTACAATGTTTCCTGCCTTCCATGTGGAGTCACAATATTATGGATTTGGTGATTAAGTGATGCATTGGATATACTCTTGACTTTTAAGTAGCTGTCACTTTCAAAGAAGAATATGCATTTGAGGGAATGTGATATATAATAGTAACAGAGTAAAACTTGGAAGCATCCCATTCAGTTGACTTAAGATGTAAAAGACTTTTTATATCTGGAAGGAACTGCAAACTCCCAATGTGTTTCTTGTGGAGTTCCACACATAGCATGTACTTGCACTTTCAGTAATTGGGATCTTGTCTCCCATTAGTAGCCAGAGCAACTTGGAAGGACAGAACTGGTTTTGTTGCCAGAAGATTTTTGCCAGTTCCATGTTTTTTCTAATATTAGCTTTATTTATTTTTTTCCACCAAAATATAAATTAAACTGCTCTAAAACTAAGTCTACAGGTCTAGAGCTCCTGCAGCTGTGTTTCTGCTTTTGGTAGCAAGTTTGAGCTGTTGAAGAGAGTTGTGGTTTTCACAGCTCCAGCAAAATCAAGTTTTGTCTCGAGTTGACATGAGGTTCCTTTGTTCGTGTCTCATTCCTCTTCTAATAGGCAAGTCTATTTCAGAATTAGATAGAATCTTTATTTTAAAATGAAGATTCATTGTTTTCTTCTTGCAAGTTTGCTTATTGATGCAAACTTACAGAGGAGAAGATATAAAAGAAACACTATAATCAAAAGCATTACATGTAAAACAGTAAAACAATTGATTATTTTTAAAAAATATTTTCACTGCTGTTTGTAATACTTTGTAATGATTCTTCTGCAGAGTTGCTCAGTTATTGTTGCCAGGATTCGTTCTCCTGCCATTAGCTTTGAAGTGTCATATCAAATACAAATGTTTTCTAAAAGTTTTATATTTTTTTCCAGTACTGTTAAATGATGAAGGCATTTTGAGGTCCTAATCAGCCATGGAGGAAATGGATAGGGAAGCAGTGGCCACTGCTGTTCAGAGAGTGGCTGGGATGCTTCAGCGCCCCGATCAGCTGGATAAAGTGGAGCAGTACCGCAGGAGGGAAGCTCGTAAGAAGGCTTCAGTAGAAGCTCGACTCAAGGTACGAACTTTGATAAACTTGAGTGTCCGCGATACAGAACAAGTGTTTCTTTTATTTTTCTTTTGTTTTTCACCTGTATATTTTCATCCAGATAGTTTGAAAACATGGACTTTTTTGCTCTTTGTCCCCCTCTGCAAACCTTATGTGTTCTGATTCTAATGCAAGCTAATGATCTGTATCTTACTGCAAAGTTAACAAGTATCAAGCATTTCGTATATTTCCTATATTTTCTGCAGTTCATCAGTAAACCCTTCCCCTCATCCTTTACAACCTGTCAGCTAACGGATCTTCATTGTAGCGACTGAATTCTGAATGGAGGGTTGTCTCTGAAAAGGGTCACTGTGCTGCAAATGCAATTGCAATTGGTCTGACCTGACTTGGGCTGATACTCAGATATTTTGAGTAGTGGGTGTTAATATGATTGAGGGAAAAAATGGCGTCAATCAAAAATAAAAAAAAAAACTCCTTTTTTCCTTTTTTTTTCCCCTCTGAATGTTTCTGCCCACAGTGCAGTCATGCAAATAGCCTGTACTCCCTTTCTGACACAGTAGCTTGTGTTCTTTTTCTGACTCTGTATCGATATTACATGAGCACAGTCACTTGCCTACTGGCTGCTTCTGCAAACAGTGCATAAAGCTAATTTTATGAACCTTAAATACATGAGGTATCACGCTTCATAACCAGAAGGTTCCCTTGTTGCTTACCTCAAGTCGTCTTAATATCAACTATTTATAGAAACACTTCTTCCAAAAAGTAGCATCATCCTTTACCATTGAGAATTCACTCCTGAAGCATGTACTAACACGGGATACTTGCCAATTAAATGGATAGCGAAACAATTTTTCCCATAAGAATTAATGTAATGAAGGAGATATGTGGGAAGGTTTTAAGAAATACACTCTCCATCTGTATTTGTTGTTTGTATCTGATGTGGAGAAGGGATCATCAGCTGGAGCTGCTGACTTCTCATGCTGGATTGCCTTTGGAAGGTTTCAGCTACTTCATCTGTGCAAATGACCATGTTGCAGACCTTTTAGTATGAATATTTTGATGCTTCCATGGGACTGTATATAATTTCATCTTTGTCATTTTCCTTTGATCCATCAAGATATAATAAAGTCAATTGTGTGTAAAGAATAGAAAAACAGGAAAGTGGTTGTGCAACATCTTCATGGACAGATGAAGCAGCTGAGATCTTCTGGAACAGTCTTCTGCTCAAAAACAAAAAATCAGCTTCTCCTTTAGTTGGTGACCCTTCTATTCCTGTCTGCTCCCCAATATTCCTTTCTGCATTACATAAGTTGTTGAAATATGTTGAATGCAACTGCTTCAGGCACTTCTGATTGATGGCAGTTAGTGGAGCACTGTGTTAATCAGTTGGTAGTAGAACTCTGAAGCAATGGATAGAGCAGCACTAGCTAACCCTGTAGGCTTGTACCTGTGGATTGTGTCCAAAAGCAGAAAAAGAGCTACTTGGACAAAGAGCCTAAGTACTTACGCATATTAACAGTCACCTTTGCTTAGCACTTGCTCAGTAAATTATCTTAGCTCTGAAGTTCTGCATTCTTCTTGCGGTGAAGAAATTCTGTATACAAATTCTAGGAAAGCTCCTAGATGATAGGTTACATACCTGACTCTTCTTCCTTTTAATTGTGGTTGCACAGCAATTCATAAATTTAAACCTTGGGGCTCTAAAGAGATTAGGCAGGCAGGATTCTGATTCCATAGCTTAATATGTGGAACTGTCACCTGCAAAGAAGTAAAACTGAGTCCTGGTGATGGATATTTTGTTTGTTTGTTTTTAATTGTTGTGTATTCCCTCCTGGAAAATCTGCATGCTTGATTACTTCCCTGAAATGCCTGTAAACCAATGCACACAGCATGGGAAATAAGAGGAATTGGATCTGTGTGTGGCTGTCTGGCCATGATCGTGTTGCAGTAGCAGAGATACAATGGGGTAGCTCACGTGAATGGCATGTTGTCGTGGATAGCCATGTGGTTTTTAGGAAAGACAAGCCAGCAAGGCAAGGTGGAGTTGCTTTCTGAGAGAGGGCACCTGGAATGTATTGAGCTGTGTTTTAGGGATGTGTGAGGAGCAAGTTGAGAGGTTATCAGTAAGGATAGCCCAACATGGGTGAGAGTGTTGTGGGTGTTTTTGTTACAGACCACCTGGTCAGGAAGAATTCAGTGAGACCCTCTACAGACTATGGAAGTAGCCTCACAGGCCCTGGTTCTCGTGGGGGACTTCAGCCACTGTGGTGTCTGTTGGAAAGTCAACACAGCCAGACAAAACCGTGCAGTATGCTGTGGATTTGACTAGATTTCTTTCACTTAGCTATGCTTCACTAAAATGTGTGTACTGTGCTCTGAAATGATGTTCAAAGCCGGTAGCCTATCAGAAATAGTGACAGGTAACACTCATGAAGTAATGACTCTAGGTATCCATCTCAGCAACTTCTCTTCATGCCATAGTAATCTCACAGTTGGCCTATATCTGGGTGCTGATGTTAAACAGTGAGGCAAAACTATTCAGCTTTTTTTTAGTTGAATTTGTTTTGGTTTCCTAGCATACCGAGTTAATAACCATGCCAGAGTTTATTTTTAAGAGAACATTTTCCACTGTCAATCAAAAATTGAAATTTCTTTAATAAAAAACCTTTGATCTGTATATTCAAAGCTTTCTGGTGCAGCATCATCTTCTGTTATCCCTCTTTGAATTGAACTAAGGAAGGAAATTCAGAAACACTGTCCTACTTTCCCATGATCCAAGTTTAAAATAGACTTATAAAAGTGATGGTAAATCTGTGTTTCTGAGCTCCTGCATTAGCTTTGTTTGAAGCAGTTGTCCATGCTCTTCAAAAAAATCTCTTTAAAAAAAAATCTTAAACTCACATGCTCATAAATATTTCTAGTAGTCTTTAATATCATCTTCTCAGTTATTTTGCTCTAGAAGCGTTACTGAGGCTTGTTGGTTTGTTACTGTCAGTATGTTATGATATTATAATATTTAATGATTTTTTTTATCTATTTGTATTCAAGGCAGCAATCCAGTCTCAGTTAGATGGGGTACGAACAGGTTTAAGTCAACTGCACAATGCCTTGAATGATGTAAAAGACATTCAGCAGTCTTTAATTGATGTCAGTAAAGACTGGAGACAGAGCATCAACACCATAGAAAACCTCAAGGATGTTAAGGATGCTGTAGTGCAACACAGCCAGCTGGCAGCCGCTGTAGAAAATCTCAAAAACATCTTCTCAGGTAATCCAAAGTTCTATATGTAATTCATGAGAAATTGAAAGCACTTCAGTGTGGTACTAACAACTGAACTGGGTAACACGGTGAACTTCAAAACTCGCTAGGAATTAAGAGATGAGGAAAAATCACCTGGACATCAGATGTGGAAAAGTAGCTAGCAGCTTGTTAATACCTGTTGAGTTTGAATTGCTCTGTGAGAACTTCTAGGCTGGTCTGTCTTATTGGACGTAATGCAAGTCACAAGAAAATACTGCTTGCTAGCATTCAGTAGCAAGAAAAACATACTTATTGTAGAAGTCTAAAACGTTCAAGCAACATATACAGAAGCAAAATATCAATCCACTTGCTTATTTTCCATCTTTTTACATCTACATATCTTAGATCTTTTTACATATACAATAATACTGTTTTATAAAAAGTCACATGTGATTTTAGAAAGCAAATAATTTTGCAAAGAAATTCAAAATATCCAATAGCAAAATCTCTAGTCAAGGATTCTCTAGCAGTCTCTCCTCATAATACTTAGTGCTGTCTATCTTGACTTCAGCAAGGCTTTTGGCACTGTCTCATGTAATACCCTAGTAGGTATTACTTAGGTTAGATGAGTGAACAGCAAGGTGGGTTGTGAACTGGCTGAATGGCAGAGCTTAGAGTGGGAGGAATGCAATGAAGAAGGCTCTGGCCTCCTCAGAATTAAATCTGGCAAGACCTCTCAAGGAATGTTTCAGGTTTCTTTAAATTCATCAGCAGTGAAAGGGAGGCGAGGGAGAACATGGGCCTGCTGCTTAATGAGGTGGGTGCTCTGATGAAGGATAAAGAACAGGCAGAGTTACTGAATGCTGCCTTTGCTTCAGCCCTTACTGCTAAGGCCAGACCCTGGAGACAAAGGAGAAAGCGCCTGGAGAAGGAAGACTTTTGCCCTTGGTGAAGGAGGGTCAAATTAGAGATAATTGAAGCAAACTTGACGTATTTGACAGATTTATGGGCGTGCCTGAGTGTTACACCCAAAGGTACTGAGCGAGCTGGCAGGTGTCATTGAGAACTGGCTGAACGGCAGGACTCATGGACTATGTGTGTTAATGTTACAAGTACAGTTTCAACTGCACAGTCTCTACTTCAGAACTGAATAGCACAGTTGTTAATCAACTGATGCCTAAAGAAATGATGCGTGGGAGACACTGTTTCCTTGCAACACTGCACAGCTAGGAAAAATTCACTAAATGATTAATGTGACATAATGGATATTGTAAAGATTTGGAAAGAAAGGTGGATTATCCCTGTCCTGCACAACAGGACACAACCAGAAAGTTGTGCAGACTTTTTTGGTGGACATTTACAATTGCATCTTGAACCACATAAAATCCTTGACAGGATGTTTCTTTTTACAAGTCGTTTTCAGACCTTTTTTGCTCTGATGGAACAGTGAAAATGAGTAGGTGGCATATGCCTTTCATTTTATATGAGTATTTTATATATTATTTCCTATTCCCTTCTATTCGGATATTTTTTCATAAAATGTACACAGGAAGAACACTTGTTTTTTCAGACATGCTAGATTGGCTTGGTTAGTCTCTGTGAGAATGTATCTATCTGGTGCAGCAAGAACTGAGGTACTATTAGCAATTTAATCAAAATGCTCTCTGTCTCTATTTACGTGCTACGTCTAGCCATAGAGATCAAAGAAGAAAACCTCTACATCGCAGTACTGAGTTATTGGGAGCATATTGTTTCCTCTTATACTGGTAAATGGAATCGAAAATATAAGCCTTTTCTTGTCTGCTAAGAGGCTTTGAGTGTGAAGGGTCTCCAGCTAGGATCATTATACAGTGTCATTGATTCTAAGTTCCTTTAGAACAAAACAGGTATTTTTGTTAAAGGCGTTGTTTTTGCCATAATTAATCATCATAGACTGTGTTCCTTCATGCACCTTTTCCTTGAGTTGGCATTTTTATCACAGGCTGCAATATGGAGTGACTGCTATTACCAAAGAGATTCTTTTTTTTTTCCTGTTCTCAGTTTTTATCTTCTATGTAATTCCTCAAATCATGAATTTAAAAAAAAATCTTTTAAATAGCTCAGCAGTATAGGTAGTTTTGCCTGCTCTTACTTCCTGCCTTAGGCATGCAAACTGTTCCTTCCAGAGGGAACTAAAATTCAGTATTCATTGTATATGTGGAGCCGCAGCTGCACCAACAGGCTTAGTGATTTTATTTTTAAGTCACACAAATTAATACCCTTATGAATATAAGCTAGTAAGAAAGCTAATATTGCAGCAAGTTTTATGGTAGAGTTCCCTGACCTCTTAAGGGGAGAGAGAGAGAGAGAGAGAGCTGTATTCTTTCGGCATTATGATCTTCATTTGAGTAGCAATTTGCAGTTATAGTGGTTGTAATAAAGAATATGGAAGTGTTAGAATTAAAGATGTGGAAAGACTTTTAAAGGCATATTGTATTTACTAGCAGTACAGCAAACACAGGGGAATTATTTCCTTTAAATGATTTCAAAAGAATGGCTACAGCTATTTTCCAATTTGTTTTCTGATGCTGTTAGTATCTTAAGTTTATTTTTGTACTTTGATTGCATCATTTATTCTTTTTTCACCTTTGTATTTCAGTTCCTGAGATAGTGAGGGAGGCACAAGATTTGATTGAACAAGGGGAACTTCTGCAAGCTCATCGAAAACTGATGGATTTAGAGTGTTCTCGGGATAACCTAATGTATGAGCAGTATCGTATGGACAGCAAGAACACACATGACATGAACCTCATCCATACGTACTTTGGGGATATGCAGAAACTTTCGGAGGAGCTGGCAAAACAACTTTGGATGGTGGTTCAAAGATCTCTCGTTACGGTGCGTCGAGACCCGACCCTACTCGTTTCTGTTGTCCGGATAATTGAGAGAGAAGAGAAACATGACAGGCGCCTCTTAGATCGGAAGAAACAAACTGGGTTCATACCACCTGGCAGACCCAAGAACTGGAAAGAAAAGATGTTCAACATTTTGGAAAGAACTGTAAGCACTCGGATCGAAGGCACCCAGGCAGACACGAGGGAATCTGACAAAATGTGGCTCGTGCGCCATCTAGAAATCATACGTAAATATGTCCTCGATGATCTGTTAGTGGCCAAAACCCTACTGGATCAGTGTTTCCCCCCACACTATGACATTTTTAAGAAATTACTAAGCATGTACCATCAGGCGTTGGCCATCCGCATGCAGGAGCTGGCTTCGGAAGAACTGGAAGCAAATGAGATTGTTAGCCTTCTGACTTGGGTTTTAAATACGTACAAGAGGTAAGGTAATTCCCTTTTCAAGAATCATGCTTTTCTATTAGGAACAGTTGTGGGTAAGTAGCATGTAAAACACAGTTAATGTGCTATTAATAGTAACTATTATCAGACTAATAGATGCTTATTAATATATAAGAAGATAAAACTATCAAAGTGGGTAGTAGTAAAGAGTTTACTTTGTTGATATTTAAGTATTGTGGTTCTTAGAAATTGTTCCTTAATATTTCTTTGAATTTTTCTAATATTGTGGTTTGTTTGTTGCTTTGTAAGCTTAAAGTTTACTGCAGTTATACAGTTGTCTGAAGCTACTGTCACACTAAATAAGCATATTCATATTTATTTGCACAATTGGTAAGTATTGACAAGAGCAGAACAGACTTGAATCTTATATATTTGTGCAGTTAACTTTTTAGCAGGTATTGGGACTGTTTGTGTGTCCTTATTGCTGTTCAACTGAAAGAATGTAATGACTTCTTTATGTTCGCTCTCAGAATAATATATTGATTTGGTGGTTTGTGTGGTTTTTGTTCTTTAAGAATAATTTTTAAAGGTTGTCTCTTATAGTGATTACTGTGATTTAATATAGCATCTTATGCGTTCTGATTTTTTTTTTTTCCCCTGCAGATAAGAAGAGTTAAGATAGCATATGTTTAATTTGTGCTGGCCTGTGGTTACTAGGGCTGCCAAATTATTCTGGAAAAAATAATAGCTTTCTTATGGTTTATAGCTATAATCCTGTTCTCACCAGCTCATATTGACCCAGAGTCTGAGATGTGTGCACTTCTGCTGTCTCTATTGGCAGTTGTTCAACCTTAGTGTTTCGACAAATGAAACTCTTGGTAGGTTAGGCTATACTAAACAAACCTGTAAAAGATATGACTTTTCTAGGTTTTTTTTTTTTTTTTTTGTAGTGAGCTTTAAGATACATTTTGTGTTTAGAACTTGATGCTTTATCAAGTTCTGCCTCACCCTCCGGCTCTTCTTGCCTGCAAGAAACAACCAGTTACATCCCCTTCAGCATCCTTACGTCCATGACCAAGCTCTTTGATCTGTGGCTAATGAACACAAGGCAACTACGAGATGAAGGAGCTTGAGTTCATTTTCCTTTTTATCCAGTGTAATTAGAAGGCCAGAGGAATGACTTGACAATGAATGGAAATCATAAAAATGACACAATGTTAGTTCTCCCTGCCTGTGGGGGCATGGCTCAGACAGGCCCTGCTCCCACATTCTTCATTTATTTTCTATCACTAACTTTCCAGGAAAGCGGTCTTTGGTTGCGAAATTACCCTCCTGATCTCCCACCAAAAACTAGAACCAGGTGACTGTTGAGTTAGGTGATTGAAAGCTGTTTAACATCTCTTCATCCACATAATTTGAGATAGGGAGTGAAAACAGAGGCACAATTATTTACCAGGCAAACAAATCAAAATAAGGTCATTCCTGCAAAAAGAAGCTATGTAGCAGGTACCACCTGGCTGTAGCATGTTGGGAAGAAGGCGAGATGGTGAGTGAAGTAAACTTGGTTTCAGGTATCTGAGGACTTACTTCCTTCCACATCTGCACCAATGAACAGGATGGAAATTAGAGAAGATATCTTAAAAAAATGCCCAGCCTTATGTTTCTGAAGAGGAGCCTGAGAGGGCAGCTCAAAAATTGTGTTCTTACATGTCACTACAGGCTGCTGTCAAGATGATCATTAGCTGTTATATGTACGTTTGGAGTTGGGAGTGGAATAAGCAATCGGCTAAGGCTTGGAGTTGGAGGGAGAGTAAGCTACTCGAGAAGGCTGCCTGGAGAGCTCGCAGGAGTTCGGTCACTGAAAATCTTTGAGGAATAAGTTAATTTTCTATAATTAGAAATTTATAAAAGGTTTAGATATAATTAAAATATTTTTGTAACTTTTTTCTTCAAATATTCTTGGCTATAGCTTTTACATCCTTTTTTATTGTATAGTTTAAGTTTTGTAAATGTACTTAATTGTAGCTAGTAGCTGTTTGTATTAAAGATTTTGACATACAGAGATAATGGAAAACTGCAATTTATAGTCATTATGCCAAAAAAAAGCTGTGTAGTTTTTAATATTTTAACTTCATTATTAAATTGCAATGTCTTTTTTTAAACTCAGTGCAGAGATGATGGGAAATTCAGAACTATCTCCTGAAGTGGATGTAAATTGTCTGAATCTCCTAATTTCACAAAATGTGGTAGACCAGCTTCTCAGCAAGTACATGTCGACGCTTACTGTAAGTAGTAGCAATGCAAAGATACTTCCAAATGAAACGATAGCTATCTCAGTGCCTCAGTACTTTTTTTGCACCAGAGGAAACTATTTTTGTAAATGGAAACTTGATATCACTTTTACAAACCTCATATGCATGCTGGCTTGTTTATAGATAATTGTAATCAGAAGATTTTAGAGATGTAAATCATGAAAATCAAAGAGTAATAATGCTTTGCAGATTATATATGCTTTTTAGATTTTATTAACTGTTTTTATTAGAAAGAAAAGAATTCCAGAGTTTATACTTACATTCTTTCAAATGCAGAATGCTATTAATTAAAGTATTATCAGATTAATAAGCCTAATATAAGATTAATAATGCTGTTTGGTCTATATACAGTTGCCTCTGATACATTTTTTTCTGAGTGATCTCCTCAAGGCATTCAAGATGTTCACACACCGTGTTTGCCAGACTGATTCTTTTAATGGTGTTTAGTTGCCTCGCTGTCCTCTGCGTGAGTTTACTTTCCTTTTGGGGATGCTCTTCCAAGTGCATCTTAAATACAAAGACTGCACGTTGCTTGGGATAGGTGACTGCAGCTGGCAGTCCCTGAAAATTAGACAACTGTAGAGTAAAGGAATTAGTATATGTTTTTTTTCCCTTTTCAGAAAAAAAAAAAAAGGTCTTTTTCTTACAGAAGAGTCTCTGTCTATAAGATAAGATTTAAAGGCAGTATTTTCTTGGTGGATATTGTACTGAGTGGAACTTCGGACCTGCTTGTCCTGCATAATTCTGTTGCATTCCTTGTCCTCCCGAGTATAGGAGTCCTACTACATGGGGAGATTTTGGGCTTTTCTCCGATAGCTGCTAGAAAATAGTAACCCTTTGGGGTTTATATCCATCCCAGATGTAGGAAGAAATCCTTACATTTCTCTCGCTGAAATCAGTGGACTGTTAAAGTTCAGGAGAGTTGCTGGTAGAGACTCTGCTTCACATTAGCTTTACTAGAACTTCTTTCAAGTTTATTTTTCTGCACTTACCTTTAGGATAAACAAGGGCTGGTTTATTTTCTTGAGTTACTCTGATTAAGAAAATGCCTTTGAATTCATTTAACCCTTTCTCAAGATGAAAACAGGTATTGATGGTGTTGTCTTTCTTTTCAAAAAATTTGCCTGCCTACTGGAAATAGTATTAAATATATACCACCTTAAAAATATCAATAAAACTACCTGGTTTTCTTGAGGAGTAAAGCACTAAGATTTTTTTTGAGGAGCACTTCCATTTGAAAAAAATGTTGTGGCAAATAATGATCTTACTGTAAAAAAATGTAGATGTTCAAGGGGCTGACTTAACAGTAACTTTTTCTTTGCATATCACACTCATCAGCGCAGTCCCCTGTTCATAGGTGTTCTTGTACATCCATTCAGATGATGGCTAAGGTCATATGAACCATCTTTACATATAGCACTTACTGTAGTCAGGAGTCACCTCTGACTTTCAACCACCTTTTTTGTTCAGGAAAAGCTTAACGACTTAGTTTCTTCCTTTATCCTGTTAAGAGTTCCGACCCAAAAAAGTGACCTTAAAGCATTAGGGAAGGAAAAGTCTCCTGTTTTGGACTTTGTATGATTTGCACTCTCTGTAAATGCCTACTGGTCACGTTACATAAGCAGGATATGTGAATATACCTGTTGTACACTCATGGGAAAAATAGACTTTTATTTTTAAATGAATTCAAAAGAGCCCAGTGACATGTTTGGTAAACAATCCAGTGTTCACTATCTGCTCTTGCAAAGGTGTCCATGCTCTCTGTGTCATGCAGTTGATCAGAAAACCAGTTTAGACTGGTTTTAAGAACAGCTGGTGACTGCAGTATGGTGCCTCTGCTTTGTGCGAAGAAAGGCTTTTTTTGCATCTCCGTCGTGTTTTTTTGCAGTGCTTAAGTTCCAAGAAACCCAACCCATTAGATCTGGTTTTTAGCCAGCAGTAACAAACATCCGTTTCATTAAATGTAGGTAAATGGCACAACAGGCAAATGTGAGAATTTTTGTGCAGTAGGTATTACCCTAATCCTTTCAGTTGTTGAATAAAATCTTTTAGAAGATAAAGCCTGAGGCTTAATAAGTGCTTCCAAAGTTGGCAAAACCCATTTATTTGATTCTTGCTTTGAAGTGCTCCTGTTCAAAAACATGGTTTACGTTGAGTCAGGCTACCTCCATAAATTATTCCTGTTTACCAGTATGGTATTTTTTTTCCTATTTAGTCTATGTAAATCCTAACTTACGATACTTACACCCTGTAGGAATCACTGTAGTGGTCAACATTATATATTACTATGTCATAGTTCACTATGAGAATAGCTGCTATTCCAAATACTTTTTTTTTTTGCTTGTTTAGGTTGATAATCTTTTTTTCTTGGTGGTTTTGTTTAATGCAGTCGAACATTATTGGTTGGCTACGGAAAGCGCTGGAGACGGATAAAAAAGACTGGGTCAAAGAAACTGAACCAGAAGCAGATCAGGATGGCTACTATCAGACTACACTCCCAGCTATTGTTTTTCAGGTATAACTGAGTCTTTCTAAAAAATATGCAGAAGCAGAGCATGGACTAAGAGAAAAATGTTATATGTAGTGAAGTGCAATTTGTTTTCCTATGGAGTAGTTAGTTCTTTTTTGTTTGTTTTGAGATTTTCTTTGCTTCTTTTGGCTTAAGCACTCAATTTACTTTCAGTAAGTGTGTCTAAGAAGATGTTTTTCCTAGTCTGTTTAACTGAGATACTTGTACTTTGTTAAGTACTCTTGCATAGCTCTTTATTTAAATTTGTAATGCGAATTTACCAGATTACGATGTTTGTAAGCTACTGGAATGTCACCTGCTAATATGACACTGAGATAGTAAGGCATGCGTTTGTTTCTAGAAATTATTCATTACTTACACAAATACCTTAGAATACTGTGGAAAAAATTTCTCTTAAAGATCCAAAAAAAAATTGCTGTTTAAACATTACTTCACTTTAAAACTGCTTTCAGTGACTGTCTGAATTATGGAAGATCTTAAGTTGGAAAAAATGCAGCTATTTTTAAGATGTTAATAAAATAAAGTTGCACCACCCAATTAGTGACAGATATGGGAAATTTTTAAATCTTTATCAACTAGGAAAATAAAATGTAAGCCAGTTCTATTCATTTCCTATTTTTTCTTTATAGATCTTTAGGAAAGAAAGATGGCCTCTTTCCTCCTCTTGCATCTGTTTCCAATTTTTTTCTTTTGTCTTTACGCCACGTTCTTCACTATGTTCTTTCTCATTTATATTAGCACCAAAGTTGACTAACAGGCTTAAAGTGTGTGATTGAAAACAAATAGCGTCTGATTTAGCTGTTGTGCTCATTATCAGTACTGTCAAAGGCTGCAATATTGAGATATGTGTTACAGTGAAACTTCTGAAATCATCTCAGAGTAAAAATAGGTCATATGTTTTGTTCAGTTTTTATGCCTTTCCTCTCCAATCTTCTCTTCTCATACACAATTTTTTGTAGGTCACTTAGAGCTGGTGCTTGGTTGCAAGTTATTGCATAGAATTTTGGCATCTGATACTTTACTAATGCAAAATCACTATTTTTACTACATTTAGGGGAGAGCAATGGAATTCCTGGTACAGTTATTTATTACTGCTGCAGGATATGACCCACGAACCTTGGTCCCTTATAAAACAACAAGTTTCTATTGAGTAGAAACTTGGTTTCTTTCTTCTGCCAAAAAGTAACTGTTTTGTATATCAGAAAAAAAAATGTGTTATCTCTTAATGACTGTCAGGAATTTATTAACTACATCTGTGAAGATACCAGGGTGGGAGGATGCTTAGTAAGTGGAAATTGGTCCTGTTTAAAAAAAAATGTATAGAGAAAGTTGGTGATAATGAGTCTCTAAATAGAAAATGCATATAAGAAATCTGTCTTGCTTGCTTAGCGATTGGTATAGGCTTGTCTTTATAACTCAGATCTTTTTAACTTAGATGTTTGAGCAAAATCTTCAGGTAGCAGCTCAGATAAATGACGATTTGAAAACAAAGGTACTCCTCCTGTGTCTTCAACAAATGAATTCATTTCTAACAAGGTAAAAAAAACTTTTAAAACTTGAATGCTTTGTCCTGCCTTTGTTTCTCTACTTTCATGCTTGTTTTTCCTATTCGTGTTTTTTTTATTGCTTGGTGTTTCTATAATGCACATACCAGCCAGGCTGCTCCTGACCTTCCTCTTCCGTGTCCTGTCCTTTCTCTTCTCCCTCCCTTCCTTACTTTTATATCTTTAATTGGTATTCATTTCTAATAAGGGAGGCTAGACAGAAACCACTTTCTTGAGCTCAGCTGCCTTTTAAAATCTTTTAGATAAAGAGATTGTACTTGGAGCAAAGAGATTAAATGCAGCATGATTAACAAGCCCATTATAAAGTATTTCTAAAAGTACCTTACAGACCACTAGGGAGCATTTGGCCCTACAGTGTGTACTTAGTTATTACCTGTTTCTGTCTATTTAATGCTATACCTTGGATATATTACAGGTACAGAGATGAAGCACAGTACTATAAAGAAGAGCATCTTAAAAATCGTCAGTATCCTCAGTGCTATGTTCAATACATGATTGCTATCATCAACAACTGCCAAACGTTTAAGTAAGTCTGCACACGTTTTCAGTGTTGTAGAAAAAAATCAGTACCTTTACATTCGTAATACTCTACCGCCCGAGGACCTTCTTTCCAAGGTAGAGTTAGCTGGGCTGAACAAAGCAGGCAGGCTTCAATACGTTAATGTTTTAGGACACAGGTAGTGTAATTGCCATTGCTTGTGCCAAATCAAACTTCTTATCAATCCCCTGATGCAAAATGCCATTGCTCTGAGAATTTGTCATCAAGGATGGAACCTGCCGTTTCTCTTGCATTTGATCTCTCACAGCCCTCCTTTAGAGGGTGATTAAGGTAGAAAAACTGGAGTGAAAGAAATAATCATTACTAATGTTTGAGTTGAACAATCCAACACCACCTTCAACTATTTCTCTGCAGCTGTTACTTTATTACCGACATAAAAATAGTTTAACATGATCCCTAGAAGATTGTGCTAGAGAATGAATTAGAGCTTCCGAAGCAAGCAACAGAAGTTACTGCCTGTTGGATAAGTAGGGCTCTCTAGCATGTCTTTTTCTGTGTGTGCACTCAATTTAGTAGCCATAAAATTTTGCATCTGCTTCAGTACATGATGAAAAGCCTTGTTATTTGTCACAGAGAATCTATAATCAGTCTGAAAAGAAAATACTTGAAAGTTGAAATGGAGGATACATTATCCAGCAGCCATACAAACATGGATGCGATTTTAGACACCATTGCCAAAGAAGCATGCTCTAGTCTGCTAGATGAAGTCTTCATGGATTTAGAGGTTGGATTTTTTATTTTTGCACTAAAGAATATAGTTGTATAAAATTGCCCATTTTTTTTCCCATAATTTAAGTAAATTGGGAGTGTGGAGGGGAGGGGAGAGGGACTGAAATTAGAGATGGGAGAAGGAAGAAAAATGCCTCAGGCTTTTTTGTTTGTAATAGCTTTTTGAATTTAACATACACCTGAACATCTTGAATAATGCACACCTTAAGAAAGGTGTGAGGGCATTGTTTATCTGAATTTTCTGGGGAAACTCTTCAGCAAGATCTTTATTTGTCATTTGATCAGTAACACTTCATCTCTCCACATGGGGATCAGTTTTGATTTCTAAGTAATACAGCAATATGGGTAAGAAGATACTGAGAATACTGGTATTGCCCATTATGTAATTTTGAAAAGGGAATCAAAGAGCAGAAGACACCAAGTTTGGAACAGGCATATGAACTTATTAGGATCATATGAAAGAGGGAAAACTGAACAGCTAATAGCAGCTCAAGAGAGAGCATGAAGTTTCAGTATTTCACTGCTTTTAAAGGTGCCTTGTGTTTCAACCAGTATACATCAGAATTTATGCTAATTTTTGTTCTTAGACCTTGGGTTTTTTGTGGAGCATGAGCTATTTAAGTAGAGAATTGAAATATTTTTGGAGAACTTGTATAAAAAAAAAATAGGTTAGTGAAGTTGGTCTATATATGCATTCAGTGTGTGTGTTAGCACAGTAATCTATAGTGGCTGTCACTTTGATAGATCTGCTGGATTGTGCAATAAGATCATTTTCTACACTAACTGCATATTTCCTTTGAAGAAAGGTAGGTCCCAAATGTTTGAAATTTAGAATTCTCTCTCTTTTTTTTTTTTTGTAGCTGCACCAAGATAGCATCAACAAAAAAAAAAAGTACTTATCATTTTTGTCATTATCTTTTCAGCCACATCTCAATGAGCTGATGACAAAGAAGTGGTTGATGGGGTCTAATGCTGTGGGGACTATATGTGTCACTGTGGAGGATTATTTCAATGACTTTGCAAAAATAAAAAGGCCCTATAAAAAGGTAGGTGCAAAGCATTTTATGGAAAATACATTTAGAATTGTGAATATCATTATTTTGAAAACTGAGCATTTCAGAGAATTCAGAACTAGACTATAAAAATCAGAATTTCAAATTTATTCATTGCTGGAAATTAAAAAAAAATATTTGTAAGGTCCATACTCCAAAAGTCTAAAACATGCTTTCCTGATCTATTTTGACCAAATTTTCAAAGAAAGATCAGAGTTACAGGATTTAGTCCAGAAGACTGTATTCTTACCAACTTGTGTTTTTCTGCTTCTTAAAAGCTGGCAGATAAATAAAACTCTGTCTTATGAAACTAGTACTGCTATCCTGTAATTTTATTTAAGTCCACATTTTGCAATTTCTGTTTGGCATATGTATCATAAGGCATACTTAGTTCTTTTGATGAACTCTTAAGGTCTTATTCAGCAGAGGAATTACAGGTATATTCAGTCCCTCCTCCCCCCCCCCAGAAAAAAGGCACAAAAAAGTCAAGTCAGTCCCAGAATAGTCTATAACTGTGGTAGGTTGTGGTCTCTATTTTAAAATAATCCTGGCTAATCTTGATCTGAAAATCCAGTTTTTAAAAGCTACATGAACAGAGCATCTGAGAAAATACAGTAGCCTGATGTGTAGGTCATTATCTTGAACAGAAAAGGTCTGGGTCTTACATTCATTCTGCTTTGCTGTTTCACTATATACAAAGTGAACGCCCTGGCCAAGCGTGAGTTTTCTTTTTCTTACTTGGAGTACAGAACAGCTGTCCTCTGTGTATGCTAACTTTTCAGAGGAATGAGTCTACATATGTCTCATAATCTGTTCAGTGGAATTAATCTTCTTTTGTATATTTGGGGTCAAATCTGCTGAAGAATTTGTAGAATTTGAATTTGTAGAAAAAGGGCTGAGAAAGTGGCCCTGGACAATCTATAAATTGAAATTAGTTGTGTTTTTGCTCTATAGTAGGTCTTAGTTCACATTTTCTGCCTTCCAGCTGGGGCTGTCACTGGCAATTTTTTTTCTCTCCCGAAACCTTTCTCTGAAATTTTGATTGAAATTAGAAGCGTGTACTAATTGAAAATGAAATTTATTGTAGTTATTGAAACACTGTAAAAGGTTTGTGACAGTCTGTTTTGTAGGCTTTCTCTTAATTGAAAGAAACCTTCCCAGCATACTTTAGGGAAAAAAATAACTGAAATCTTGTGGTGTTTAGGATCTCCCCTCATGTTAGAATTTAAGCACCTGCCCCCCGCCCCAAACTTCAGCATTAGCTTTACATCAGTGCTGGATGCTGAGACATTAGTAGCTATCCCCTAGAAGAAGAGAAGCTGAGAACAGCAAAAGTCAAGTGGAAGATGAGAGAGAAAGGAGAGGGCGCTACCGGCTCTGCAGGTTCTGCCAGCCTGCACTGAAGGGTTTCTGAACCAGCCTCATTCCAGGGCGCAAATGGTGCAGACCTGGTTGGAAAGCTGAATGGAGAGACCGACCTGGAGTCCTCCTTTGTGATGGCTGATTCATCAAATAGATATGAAAAGCAAGGCTTAAAGAGCAAACAAAGGCAGGTTGTCTCAGTTTCGCTTTTAAGGTCATCTTCCTTATTCTACAGTTCTTCCATGATAGTCTTTGGATATGCTTATTCTCCAAAATAATGCACATATGCTGTCAGAGATGTCTTGTTTTTGTTGTTTATCTTTCTGGTATTTGGTGCGTCCTTTTCATGAAGGAAGGACAGATTTTCATTTCCATTAGCATCACAAAAATGTAAACCCACCCATAGTCTGTAGCCTTATCTTGGAGTTACGCTGACCTTTGAAACTTGTTGCTTACAGTTTCCTCTGGCAGCAGTTCTTGGAAAACTGAAGTATTTCTTCAGTTCTTAGAAAACTGAAGTATTTGTGTGGTAGTCTAACAAAAACAGTGATGATGAATTACAAACTCACATTTCAAAGCCTAATAATTCCTCAAAGATTAAATCTAATGGTTATGTATATTAAGTATAAAGGTTATATTTGCAAGTGTCACATGTATAATCCACAACCGTTTCCTTTTCTTTCAGACAATGACTACTGAGGCCCATCGGAGAGTGGTTGTAGAATACATCAGAGCAATCATGCTAAAACGTATATCTTTCAAGAATGCAGAAGAGAGAAAAGAAGGTGCAGAAAGAATGATCAAAGAAGCTGAGCAGTTTAGATTTCTGTTTAAGAAACTTGCCCCTGTAAGTATTTGCTTCAGGTAGTGCTGATTAACCTGATATTTTAGAAAATACACAACTTGTGAATAGCAAGAATGCCCAGCTGAGGCCCTGGATGGAGTTTCTGAACCCTTGTTAGCGTTTCTAAGCAGCTGTTTTCTACTGCTGTGTGTTTTGCACAACTTTCTGCAGTTCCTTCTGGTAGCCTCACAGTGAGAGGCACCCTGTATGTTCAGCAGTAAGAGAAAGAAAAAAAAAGCAATTATTTCATCAGCGAGAAAATACTTTTTTTGCCTGCAGGATAGGGGGATATTGCATCAAACAGCTATTAATTGGCTAAATATCAGGTAGTATGTGTCATTTAGAAATATAACACAAGCATGTTGGCCTCATTTAAATCAAAATAAAGCTATGGAAAAGCAGACACCAGAAAGGGAGTTGAGAAGCCACTTATGAAATACACTTAAAACTATATATATTTTTTTCTTTTTAAGTGCATAAGCAACAGGAAAGCAAGTATGGATAAAAAGGGGGGAGGAGGAAAGACTGCACAGAGCAATAAAACTACAAAAACTGGGGTGAGATTTTCATATCTGCTCACTGTGGAAGATGTTAGGGCAGCTCCTATACCAGAATCTTTCATTATGGATGATTCTTTTTAAGAACTGTTTCTAAGGCATTTATAGAAGAGATTATGGAATAAATAGATAAAGTGAACAGTGTCAAATTGTCAGGAACAGGTGATGTGAAATTTGGGAGTGCTGAAAGAGTTAAAAGAATATCTAGACTATCCACTTAATAGAATATCTAGAATATCTATTTAATACATTAGCTGATATGTTATTGAAAGTTGCCTTGGTAGCCAAATGACCAGAAGGAAGATAATGCAGGGCTAACTTACAAATCTCAGAAAAGATCAGGTCTGCATATGAGTAAGCCGTAGTATTTATGCTATCAAATTAACAAAACTTAAAGGCTAGACTGGATGGATGTGAACAAATACAGCATCTTTTTTGTAAGAAAGGAGTTTTTTGCTGGTGTATTTAGGATAAAGTCTGCAGATAAGGAAGAAGCAGCTGGTTGTCAACCTGGTATTCCTTGTGGCTTTTGACAGGTTACTTCACCAAAATCTTTGCAAAAGAATTTAAATGGCTTTTGAATCAGAGAGAATGTGTGTACTTACACATGTAAGTAACTGATGGAAAGTGAAGGGTAGCAGGATGAGTTTCCCAATGGAAGAAGATACCAATGAAGTCTGAACAGATTTTAGAGGATCTTGTGATACCCATAAGTTTCTGAGCTGCATGGTTCCCGAGCTGGTAGGGTACAAGAACCAGCTGCAAAACTGGCTCTAATGGGGTCTAACTGGCTCTAATGAGGTCTAACGAAACAGCCAGGAAGCAGCAGCTGAACATGCACCAACTTACAGCTCTAACCCCACCGAAATGGTGAGGTCTGAGTCGATTGCTGCTGCTCAAGAATAAGATCATAGAATTCAAAGATGTCCGCTTAATGCCTGACACCACTTAAAAAAGGAGGTAGTATTTGGAGAGGAATAAAAATGAAGATAATAAACATTATGCCCCTATGGAAATCTGTAGTACGTGTGGATCCTAGGTGCAGTGTGATGATAGTGTTCTTTACACAAACTTTTAATCAGATAAATACATTACAGTCCTTCAATCAGATGAAGGTGACCATGAAAACAGGGTATGTGGCAGAGACCTCTTACGACATGAGCAGCACAGAGATGGTGGATAGTGAATCAGCTCTTGTTGAAAAGATACTAGAATCCAGAATTTTGCAGAGGTTCCAAAAGCAACTGAACAAATTCAGTAAAGTCCCTTGCAGCCCATAAATTACAAATAATTACACCACTAGATTCCCAGGCTGCAAATTGTGGGCACTGCAGGAGTCTTCTAGAGAAGTAATTCTAGGAGGGCTATTTCTGCCCTCTTCTTATATTCTTGTTTTAGGCATTTGCTCTTAGTCGTATACAGGTGGTGTTGGTCATATAGGTAGTGGGTTTATTAAAATAAAATTGCAAGTCAAAATGGGTAAATAGCTTGAAATAGAAGAGGAAAAAGTCTCGGTGACAACTCGCAGCTATTTTGTTTATTTTATGAAGCTCTGTTTGGGGGAGCTAAACAGGATCACAAGACAAACACAAATTTAAGGGTAGTTTATGGATTTGAGCAGAAGTTGCTTTTGTTTTATTTTTCATCTTGCAGGGATCTGGAGAAGACACTGAAGGACTGTGTGGCATCATTGAAGCCATTGCAGAAGTTATCAAACTAACGGATCCTTCACTGCTTTATCTGGAAGTTTCAACTTTAGTTAGTAAATACCCAGATATCAGGTAATTCTCTTTTCAAAGTTAAATTTTATATATGCATTGTGTTAGAATTAGCTCAGGACTACAAAGTAGCTATATGTAAATATTTTCATGTTGTTCATATTTTAGAATATAATAATTTTCTTAAACTGATGCTAATAGAGAATGTGTATTTTCTGAACTAGCATAATAAAAATTACTTACACTCAGTGTTCTGGGAGTATAAAATACATCTTAGTCTTAAGAGTAGTAACAATGTGTTACATTGAGATGGAAAAGCTAGTTCTGAGTGACCATATATCTGATTAAGTACTTGAGGTCTTAAAAGTACTTCTAATACTAGAAATACAAGATATATTAGAAGTACACACTAAGGCTGGATTGTGAACTAAAAGTGATCTTTCTTACAGAATATTATTTCTACAGAGTTTCTTACTAAAGCCAGTTTTGCCATTTTCTTTTGGCAGGGATGACCATATTGCAGCTTTGCTCACAGTGAGAGGAGATGCCAGCAGGGATATGAAGCAGACTATCATCGAGACTTTGGACCAAGGTCCAAGCCAGCCAAATCCAAACTATGTCCCAATTTTTAAAGAAATTTCAGTTCCCACTCTAACCGTGCCAAAGCTTCTTAAGTAATTGACATTCTGTGGGTTTGTGTCATTACTACACTGGGATCATCATTTGAAATATTTGAGGGTAAATGTGGCAGTGCTTTTCCAAGTGAAGTTCAATACTGACACTTGCTGGGTATGTTTGAGGGCTTCATGTGGGGAGGCATAATCAGTTTTCTAAAAGCAAATGAAATTAAAAGCACTTGAAATCAAATTATTGTTTCAAGAATGAAGGTTCTGATGGCCAGATTGCTTTTAATTGACCCATCTTTTAGAGCCGTATTTGCCCTTAGGAAATATATGTTTCTCATGGAATATATTTGCAATGTACAGTGTGTTGCTGTATAAAGGTATTTATACTGAAAATAACAGAACTGAATTAGTGCTTAATGCAGAGTAAGTAGACCTGGATATACTAATGTACATTGCTTACAATACCTAAGCTGGCTATATCTTAAGGACTATCTTTATATGGCACCGCACTGGACGTATATTCTCAATTCACTTTCACGTTGTACTTTATATATGTATTTACTCTGATGTAAAATAGTTTATTTCAGAAAACGTAATTATAAAATCAGTCTCTTAGTTAAGAGATTCAAAATTGTTACCATGCAATTTGATTACAGAGTGAAGGAACTTTAAAAAAGATGCTTTAGGTACAAAAATAATTCTTCGTTGATTCACTAAAAACTACACAAACACCAATTTAATAAAATGTTAAAGCTGTTGCTACCTTCAGTAGTGTATTCCTTGCAACCTTACAGAATTACAGTAGATCTCATAATCATTTTTTTCTTCAATTGTTTGAAATTTAGAGCAGCTTAGATTAAATGTGTGAATATTACTCAGATTTAATAGTTTCTGGGAAACTTGAGTTATTCTCATTTCCATGGCATTTTAAAATTAATGCTTGAAGTTCATTTCTAGTATTAACTGCCTAATGACTAGAAAATTGCTAAATTAAAGTGTTTTCAATGAAGGACAGAATGAAGGCATCATCTCTGACAACTGTGTTCAGCTATTGCTAGGAAAGCGCAAGAAGGGGCAATTCTATTTTGTGCTAATTAATGTTCTTAAGTTAACATATTAGCTTGGGCATTAGCCTGTGAACACACACACACACACACACACACACACACACACACACACACACACACAGTTTGGCCCATCTCACTACCCAGAATCGATGCATTCAATGTCAGCAGCTGTGATGGAAGGTAAAACAAAGATGTGTGTGTGTGATGTGTGTTTTGTTTTGTTTGTTTGTTTTTCTTGTTTAAGCTTTCTGGAGGCGCAGTGCTGCATTTGACAAGGCTCTCTCTCCATCTATGCTCACACAGAATCTCTGAGATCCCTCTGTCAAGGGCGTTTGGCAGAGTGTTTTCATTGATTCATTAGCCATGTTCACTGAGACACCCATTCAAAGGACAGAGGTTATTAACCTGTTCAATTCTTTAAGATCTGTTGTCTTCACAGATTCCTTGCGTACTTGCAACCATTGTTTCCTTCTTCCTCAAAATGAAAATATTTCAGTTGTGTTTTTTGTATACTGTATCTTTAACAATGCATAGATTTTTTTCTTTTTCCATTTTTTAGTTTTCTTGTGTCCGCTGGGTTGGACAACTCTGACCATGCTTGATGTAGAGGCCAGTAAAACTTTCCCTCTTAGCTCTCCTGAAGATTTAATGCTCTCAGGAAAATAGAGCATTGTGTGTTCTCTCCATATGACTTTTCACAGAAGGATTTGCCCATACCATGATCACATAAGAGTAGCTGAAAGAGTGGGAAGAAAGAAAGGTAATCTTTGAAGTTTTGCTTTAGCAAATCTGCTAGCAAAAGGTACTAGCCCATTCTGTCAAGGTCGCATATTTACGTCGTGCGTCATGCTTTTACTTCATGCTTCCTGAGCTGTACATGACAAACTTGTGATTTACTTTTTCCAGCTTCTCTCTTTGCTAGCCTCCCCGTGAGTCATAAATCTGCATCCCAGCAGTGGATGACAGGAAAGGAACAGGGAATTCCTGTGTGTGTATGGCCGGGTCATGCTTCCCACCATTTGTAGTGAGGGTTTCACTGAGCTGCCGAAGGCTTTTGAGGGTGGTAGTGGCTACGTAGCAACTGACATCTTGTTTGACTTGTCTTGCTGCTCAGGAGCTGACCCTTGAGTTCACTGCGTTTTAAAAATAACCAGGATTTCCAAACCTGGAACTTTAAACACATTGAACTGTTGTTTGTACAGAGCAGTAGTCATCTCTGTTCAATAGAACATGACATTACTTTCCCAGAATGCTGGTCTGTGAATTGGAAAGAATTACATGGTAGTTTCCTTGGCACAATCTGTAGAGCTGCCGCTTTAAGAATGGCAAGAAGGGGAAATTAATTTCTTAAGCACATTCCTGTACAGGAAATAATCCTTTTGTTGTCAGAAAAGTGAATTTGCTGCCCATTTGTGTGCCATGTGCCACTAGTCACGGTCCGGAGCTACACTTATTTATTTATTTCAGAGCTGCGCAGGCCTCTGTGGCTTCCTGGAAATAAGCACGCCCTCCTGCCTGCCCAAACCCTATCTGTACCTCCCTCTCACACTGGTTGGGAATTTGCATGCAATTATTATACTGCTTACTCATCGTGCCTGCTCTGGGGAGGGCTTTTGATCTGTGGGTGTGACTTTTAGTATTGGAAAGAAGACAGTTTTCTTAAGGAGGCAGGGGTTTTCCTGACAAGTTTGAAATGTATTTAAATAGTAAAAAAAATGTTGATTTTAATCAAGATCCTGCCCCACTACAGGGCATTTGTGCTGTTCAGACTAAGCAACGTGAATCATCCTTCAGCACTTCTAGCAGGACGGCACGTGCCGTCCCCTCTCTGCATCCTTACACTATGACAGCCTTCAGTGCTGTCTGTGTCCCCAGCGTTAAGAACATTCCCGGGTTCAGACCCCTGTTCCTGAGGGAAGGCGGATGCGCCTTTCCGGCAGCGAGAGGAGCTGGTTGCACAGGGGCTGCGTGCGGGCCAGCACCTCCCTGCACACAGACGGTTCTCCCTGGGAGAAGCAAGGAGCTTTGCAGGGTCTGGTCCTAAAATTACTAACAATAACCCGAGTTCGGGAGCGTTTTCCCGGATATTCAACCCAAGCAGCAGTGGCGCTGGCGCAGGCGCCCCGGAGCCGCAGGCCCAAGGGAAGGGCCGCGGCTCCCCCCGCGCTGCCGGCGGCGGCCGTTGGAGCAACGGTCGCGGCGGCGGCTCCCGGGGTTCCCCGGGCGGCGCCGCCTCCGCCCGCCAGGGCCGCGCGCCTGCCCCGCTCGTGACGTCACGGGCCGCGCCGGCCAGCGCGTCCCGGAACTGCAGCGCGCAGGGATCGGGACCGGGACCGGGACCGGGCTCCGCAGGCTCGAGGGGCTGCGCCGGGAGATGGCGGCCGGCTACCACTATAGGCCCAACGGCGGCAGCGCGGCCGGGCTGGCCGACCCGAGCTTCCTGTGGAACGTGTTCCAGAGGTGAGGCCGTGCGGAGCGGCGGGAGCGGGGCCGCGGCGGAGCTTCCCTTGGGAAGGCGCCGTGCGCGGCCGCTTCGGGGCCTGCCGGAATGAGCTCGCAGCGCGGACCTGGGAAGGGCGTGGGTTAGCCCCGAAATAAGGGAAGGTTGCCAGGAAAATGCTGAAATCGGTGCACTGAGAAACGGGAAGGGTTGCAGCCTCCGAGGGGTCGACGTGAAAACACAGGGAGGCTTCTGAAAGGAACGTGAATGTTTGTGTGAAAGCAGAGCGTGCGACCCCCTAGGATACCCTGAGGATGCCGTATCCATCAGGAGCAGAACCTGGTGGGGTCCATAGGCCGCTGCTGCTGGAGCAAGTGCCGCTGTTGAGGTGTTTCCAGCAGTAAAGCTGACTGGGGATTCTTGTGTCCGTATCCTGTGGGAGAAATGGGGGATGTTCTGAGATTGCGCCTGTCTTTATAGCAGACACACAGGAGGATCCTTCTTGACTAAAGCTTGGAAGAAGAAGATAAGGAGTAGATAAAATCAATAAATCACTAAAACCGGATAGTGTTTGCTCGGTAATTCTTGAGTGACTCGGGAATGCAGTGGAATGCAGTGCCAATCCTTGCGGAGAAACCTCTTCAGCTGAGGGCATGGGGTGACAACCATGAGTGCCGCTTTGTTTTTGAAACATCTGGAAGGAAACAGAGGAACAAGCTGACAAATGTGCCAGGCAAACTGGTAGGAACCATCTTAATCAATGTGGCCAGTGGGAAGCGTGGCTTCTGTTGAAGGACACCCTGTCTGGCGAAGGACTGTATAATTCTCCGCGTATATTTCGTAAGGAGAGAGTTTAGGTATGGATAGAACTGGTGCAGTTGACATCTGCGTAGGTTTCCAAGGGGGTTTCGACAATGTTGAGTATCAAAGGCCTTTAAAGCAGTTTAGTAGCTGTAAAACAGAAGGATAAATAGCTGACTAAAAAATAAGAATATGTGGTCATCAATCACACTGATGGACAAAGTTCAAAGTCTCTGAACTAAAGGTCTCAGAAAGAAGAAAGTGGGGCTGCTTGTGAGGATGGAGTAAAGATAAACGATGAGATGAAATTTACTTATTACACTCTTGGTATAAAAACCACTGGGAGCACCTTAAAATACTGATTGCCTGGTTTTAAGAAAGATGATGGTCTTATAATGATTGATGAAATCCAGAATATATATGTGATATATATATATAAAATTATATATATATATAAAAATATATATATATTTTAACAAAATTTTATGTGTAAAACGAATGTTCTTTAACCAGACTGATGCTCAGGACCAGCTTATAGGTACACACTCATTTGTGTGAAAATGTCAACTTAGCACTTGTAAAAGGTAAATTAAATGTTAGGAAGTGTTAGGAAAGGAATGGAAAATAAAAAGGGAGTTTCTTTTTACTGTTGTATACTTATATGCAATTTATGCCTGCGACTCGAATATTGTATGCAGTTTAGATTCTTTCCTTACCTGAGAAATGACATGATTGAAGTAACTTGACAAGTTTATAAAAAGATAGCAAAGTATAAATAAAATGGCTTCTACAGAAGGACCAACCAAGCATGACTCTGCTTAGAAATGGAAGTAACTAAGGAAAAATAAAAATTGCCAGTGGCACAAGGAATGAGGGGTATTGATCCTACTCAAAGGCAAAAAGTGGGAAGCATCAAATTAAGCAGATAGGTACAACCTGTGGAACTGATCAGCTTGTCATTCATTCCTCGTGCCTAAATGTCAGCGAGACTTGCCATTTTATAGGTCCTTGGTCACTAGCCCTAGTCACAAGGCTTTTTGGTTTGTTTCCTTTGACCTAAAAAGCTCTCTTCTCCTTCCTCTTTCCCTTAACTGCTTAAGTGTGGCAGTCTTCAGAAATGTGAGTTTGTAGGTTTGAGCCCCCCCAAGTCGAAGGTGGAGACAAAGTCCTGAGCGGCCACTACAGCCCTTGTGTAGAATGAAGCCACCGTCACCTTCAGGTGTCCTTCTAAGGGAGTGATCCTACTGTGTACAAATGGTTTAGTTTCCTAATTTCAGGATAAATCTCCACTTGCCAAGTCTGTATACTGTGAAAGCATGGCAGAAGTTGGTATCTGTGTACTGTTAAAATATGCTTGAATGCCAGAAAAGGGCCAGGCTTTCACAAGGTTATTTCCACATTTTTGAATGTTTGCCTATATGCAAATCATAATGCACTTAATCATACTTAATCAAGAGAAGGTTGAGAGGGGATCTTATCAACTTGTACAAATGCCTGAGGGGAGAATGTAGGGAGGAAGGGGCCAAGCTCTTCTCAGTGGTGACCAGTGACAGGACAAGGGGTAATGGGTACAAGTTGAAACACAGGCAGCTCCATCTCCATGTGAGGAAGAACTTCTTCCCTGTGAGGGTGCCAGAGCCCTGGCACAGGCTGCCCAGGGAGGTTGTGGAGTCTCCTTCTCTGGAGGTCTTCCCAACCCGCCTGGATGCCGCCCTGTGCCCCATGCTCTGGGTGTCCCTGCTGGAGCAGGGGGATTGAACTGGATGATCTCTAGAGGTCCCTTCCAACTTCAACCATTCCATGATACATTAGTGGCTTTTTCTTAGTTTAGAAGAGCTGTCTCTCCAGTGTGTATCCTGTTCCAGTATGTCTCATCAGTCGCAGTGAGATGTTTCATTTGTCGTACAGTGAAATGGTTTACCAAGGAAAAGGTAATTGAGTACAAGTTCCCTACAGGTTGAGTAGGAGCTGGAATGGTTGGATTTCTACAGCTGTTAGGAGCACCTGTTAATTGCACATTTAAAGCTTGCAACTTTTTTTTTTTTTTTTTTTTTTTGTCAGGGTTGATAAAGATAGGAGTGGAATAATATCTGATAATGAACTTCAGCAGGCATTGTCTAATGGTAAGTCTGTAAATTAGCAATGAGGTAAGTGATTGTAAACTTAATGTTAAGTTTCATGAGGCTGATTGCTTCATGACAGAATTCTTTGCTGGTGGGGGAAGAAGTTCTTTACATCTTTAACTCTATTCCATCTACAGCCAAAGGCTTAAGGAGAGGATCATCACCCCTTCCCTCTTCTCCTGTTTTTGTGAGCCTCTTGTTCTTCAGTTTTGGGTTTCAAGGAAAGTTTTCTGCGTTTGATGCATGATAATAATAATGCACTACAAACAGGTATTCCTGTGGTATTGATTGGCATTCTAGGGAGAGAGGCATGCACATCACTTCTTTCTCTCAACTCTACTTCCTTTAAAGCACAGTGATTTATATTCCTTCCTCATTACTACTAAACATGTTCCCAAACTTAATTCCTGAATAAAATAGTTTGTTCTGAACAAAACCTTCAGCAAAAGCTGAAGTTTAAAGTAATATATTTCATTGGAGATTGTGCTGATTGTAACAGCCTCTGCCACTTTAAATTTAGTATTCTGTGAAGTATCTTATCTGATAATCTTCACTACTTATTACAAAAATATAAATGATTAAATTGTATGAAGCTATTTTAATTCCTTACTTACAGTACAGATTAGCAGTTGCAATGGCTGGCAGTTATGACAAGTCCCCACCGAATTAACTCACTATTAGGCAAAATGTTTCCAGAAACAGAAATTAACTTGATTTTCCAGATTTCCTTTATTCCAAAGATTCTAGATTTTATATATCAAAGTAGTAATTCTATATTCTTTTCAAAATATATTGTCTAATAGATGATTGTGCATAGCTGTCCTGCAATCTCAATGGGCTGAAAGAATGTGGATGTATTTATTTCTAAAACCTTAACAAAGAATGCAGAGCTCTCATTACAGACTGAAGTTGGATTTTGGTGTTCTTGACATCCAGCTTTCAAAATGCAAGTTTTATATAATAACAATATACTTATCTGGAAGAGATTTATCATCCCTGTAGAGCTGTTTGCAACTAAAAGCAAACCCTATAACTATAAAAACCAAATGAAACAAAAACCTAGCTATAAAATCATACCTCCTTTTTTTTCTCTCCTGCTGTATAAAGTATAGTAAGGGAGATGGAGGCATTAGTCCTTTAAGTTTACTAGAACAGTCTGAAACTAGCACAGTTCTTCAGCTTTGGAGTCAATCTTCTTTATGGAATTTGTCTCTCTGAAAATTTAAACGTGAAATAAATTACCTTCTAAACTGTGTTTTTACGTTTTTCTGTATTCTGTGAGAGCTAAATGTTCCCACACTATTACTAATTCCATTTTTTTCTGTTCCCTATCAGAAAGCATACAACTCTAAGGCACTGTTTTTCTTTATACTACTGGTGTTTCTTACACTTATTCTCTTCTTTCTTTGCAAACTCAGACCTTATATTTCTTTCTATGTGCAAATTGTCACATGAACAGTGATAGTACAGTACAGACTTCTTCCACCTTTTGCTGCATCTTCAGATTTACATTCATACAGCTTCCTGTTACAGGAGAAATTCCACATTGGAATAAGCAAGAGCTTCCACCAATGCCCTTTGATTCAGCAAAGCAGCAATGTTTTTTCATAGGCTGCTTAATACCAGCATTAGGTACTTGTGGTCACCAACTGCATTGTCACAAATTTCTGTCCAGTACCCATGGTTGTATTGGCTGTTTTAAGTCCCTGGACTTTAGTGAAATTAATAAAAGCATTTTGATCTTCCTGCAACTGTCAAAGACTAGAGAAGTTACAGTGAGGTTCCAGATGAGAAGCAGTATGTCTTAATCTACACCTTTACATTTCTTACTGCTGTGGAATGCTTCCAACCTAGAAGAAACTATTCCAACATGAGTAGCTGCTCTCAAAATTCAGGAATTCAGAGAAGAAAGGTAAAAGAAGAAGGAAAAAAAAAAGAGAGAGAGAGAAGAAGAAAAAAGCTCCTCAAGTGATTCCTGCTCAAGCACCTTTAAGAAGCAGCATTTCTTACTGGTCTGAAAATTATGATTTAAATTAACACTTCATTGAACAAAACTGGGATTTATACTAAACAACTAAACAACATTTATTCCTTACAATTAGTCTGCTCCAATCAGTGGAAGAACTATGGTTGTGTGTGTGTGTGTGTGTGTGTGTGTGTGTGTGTGTGTGTGTGTGTTTTGTTTTTGTGCAGCCTGAAGAATGTATTTTGGTTTCTATGTAGAAGTCCCTGGATTAGTCAACAGCTTAGTTACCTCAAAGCAGCCTTGTTTTAATCGTGTGCTAGCTCTGCTTCATCTAGCTCTAAATTCACTGTGCAAGTTCTCATCTGTTTTTTTAATGCTGTTTGGTTGAATTTTTTTCAAGTGTTCCTTAGTATCGAGGAACTGATTAGTTCTTCCTGTTTCAGGTACCTGGACTCCTTTTAATCCAGCAACAGTCCGGTCAATTCTTGGTGAGTATAACTGAGTTATGTGAAGTGTTCAGGATATGTTGTTATTTTGTGATCTGCTCAGGTGATTGAGGACTCCACCTGTTGTTGCATGGCTCTTGACAAATAATTACAAATAGAAATGTTTAACAAATGCCTTTTGTCAAGGCCTTCTGAAGCAGTTTAATTGGTCATAGTATTAATAAGTTGGTCTTTCAATATAAGACAGTATTTCACTCTTCCATCCTGTGGAAGCCTAATGTTAGTAAGACACATGGAAATAATGGTGACTTTGAAAAACAGGAATGTACTCCTTTGGTACTTACGTATTTGCACTTGTGAAAGTAGCCCGAGAAAATGGTACAGGACAACTGAACAGAGAACGAATGCAATAAGGGTATAGGGAAATTGTCAGCTTTAAAAAATTAAAAAGGCATTATGCAGATACTGTCTTATTGTATTTTTTCCTGTTACATTTACATCCTCTGGTGTGCTCCAGAAAGACAAAACAGATTTACTTTACTTTTTTTTCTTTTTTTTTTAATGCATCTTAAAATACATTGCAGCGATGTGGAAGATCATAGAATCCTTAAGGTTGGAAGGGACCTCAGGGGTCATCTAGTCCAACCTCCCTGCTCACGCAGGGTCACCTAGAGCACAGGGCACAGGGCTGCATCCAAGCGGGTTTTAAAGATCTCCAAAGGAGGAGACTCCACAACCTCTCTGGGCAGCCTGTTCCAGGGCTCTGACACCCTCACTGTCAAGAAATGTTTTCTTAAGTTCCTGTGGAACTTCTGGTGCCTCAGCTTGTGGCCGTTTCCTCTAGTCCTATCGCTGTCCACCACTGAAAAGAGGCCAGCCCCCTCCTCCTCACTGCCTCCCTTGAGGTATTTATACACGCTGATCAGGTCCCCCCTCAGCCTCCTCTTCTCCAGGCTGAACAGACCCAGCTCCCTCAGCCTTTGCTCATAGGGCAGATGTTCCAGGCCCCTGATCATCCTGGTAGCCCTGCGCTGGACTCTCTCCAGCAACTCCACATCCCTTTCGTACTGGGGAGCCCAGAACTTCAGATAAAATAAAGATGGTTGTGGTAGAAGAGAAGATGCATTTAAATCTTAAGGACATACTATTTTGGTATGTTTTTTGATAAATATTCAGCAGGATCAGAATTCTGTCACTGTGCAACATGCTATTTGTATAAAAAAGGCACAGTCTGGACAAGTATTGGTAGATCAAATGCAGTTTAACATTTCAGCACTTTAGCAGTCAGTGCATGTTGGGCACTTTAGAATCTCTTGAATCCTTAGAAAAGAGTAACAGTATCTCCAGTTTTGTCACTGGGTGATCAGTTGATCAGTCAAGCCCTAAATCTTTTTGCTTTCATGTTAGAAATGAAAGCCCAGGAAAGAATAAGCATTATTATGTGATTCATCCTGGTCTTTCTTTTCTTTTTCTTTTTCTTTTTTTTTTTTTAAATCTTTTTATCTTTCAAAAACTTCTGTATTTGCTTTGGATTAATAGAACTTCTATCACTTCTATCTCAGAAATTTCTCATTTTCTTCAGAACTTTCCGAAGTGCCCTCATTTCCCTTAAAAAAAGTCTTTATTTGAAGACTTGTGTTTTAGACATCTGTTTCTTTCCTTTGCTTCAGGCATGTTTGACAGAGAAAACAAAGGTGGTGTGAACTTCAATGAATTCACGGGAGTGTGGAAGTATATCTCAGACTGGCAGAACGTCTTTCGAACGTATGATAGAGACAATTCTGGAATGATTGACAAAAATGAGCTAAAGCAAGCACTAACAGGTTTTGGTAATTCATTTGTAATTATAGCTTTTTCATAGGCTTGCGTTGTTAAATGAGCTTACGGCAAGGGCTGTACTATGACAAACGTGACTAAAAAGAAAAATGGATGGATGAAATGCAGGTACCTGTTTCGGGTTTAAGGTGCCTTTTAAGGGTCCCACGCTGCAAGCACTTTTCTTTTTGGCCTCTTTGTTTATTGACATTCCTGGTTTCATTTTTTCTGTAAATATGGAATATTTTCTGCCTATTATCCCCTGAGATCACTACCAATATTTCAGTTAAACATTTAAAACTTAGGAGGAGACTTAAGAGCGTTCCCCATTTTGACATGAAGCCAGCTGTCTCAGTAGCAATCTACAAGCGACAGTAGCATTCTGGCAGAGAAAGCACTTTAGTGCTTTCTTTAAAAAGCTTTAAAAATATCATCTTTAAAAATCTGAGATGCAGCCCTAAACAGTTCTCTCAACCCACTAGTTAGTTTAATCAGTAATTATTTGTTGTGCCTTTACATCATTATTGAGCATGAGTCTTTTGAGTGCATTTCAGCTTAATGCTGTTATTATACAGTAGATATACTCACAAAAAAAAACCCCAAAACATTATTCTCTTGTAACCGCTTATTGTTTTCTCTCTTTTTTTTGTACCTTTTACTTGCCCTTTAAGTGACTACAGTCATTCTGTGAAGAGAGTTAGGTTATCTAGGGAAGCCTCTTAAAGCATTTCTTCTTTTTCCAAGGTTATCGGCTGTCTGACCAATTCTATGACATCCTAATTCGGAAATTTGACAGACAAGGAAGAGGACAAGTTGCTTTTGATGACTTTATTCAGTGCTGTGTTGTCTTACAGGTAAAAAAGAAGAAAATGTATTTTAACTTGCAATTGGAAAAACAATATATTGTTCCTTAAACTTTTCCTTTTGACTATATATACTTGCTTATAAATAAACACCCATTTAAATAAAGTGGACAAGAGATGTTAGAAACATCTTGCTTTTATTTTCTTCATCTGTTACCTGTTTTTATCACTTAAACTTCATATATTTTTTGACTTATTTATGAGGAAAAATAACACAAAATAGTCTCAATGGTATTAAAAAGAAAACACTTAATACTATTTCCACTAGCCTAATAAATACTTTCCTTCCAAATCTTGGGTGCGTTAGAACTAGAGTGTCATGTCCCCATGGTATAATTTTCAACATAATCAGAAGTTAAATTCTCTTAATCTAGGTTATAGGGCTCTGTACATATCTCTGTTTAAGGCCAGACTAATTAAAAAAGAATTTGACTGGTCTAATGGATTAGTTGGTCTTTCTTAATTGCTGCCCTGCAAGGGTCGTTCTGTAGTAAAGGACACTTAAGCCTTTCGGGATACCTTTTGTAGCAAATATATATATGAATGCATACATGAGGGACAACTAAAATTCTTGTAGTTATGTTTTAAGACCTAAAAACCCATCACTAAGTAATTTCTTCCTTCGATACTTAACTATTCTCACTCTTTTGTAATGCACATAAAGCTTTGAGAAACATTGGGAAGCTGTAGCAATGGACAAGCTAAACTTCTAGGAAAAGGAAGGATTTTTTTTATTTCTTACAGTGGCCAGCGTTGTGCCAGAAATGTTTTCTGACATGTAACAGGAAGAGAACGGTGCTGAAATATTATTTCCTTATTTGCAAACATGTAATTTTGTTCCTTTATAGCCTTACGCTTATAGCTGCTTCTTGCTGCTGTAACATCAAGTTGTGCTTATGTTCTTGTGTAACTTACTCACTTGTGTAACTGCACTTGTGTAACTGGGGCTAACTGTGCTCTGTTTGAAGAGCTCTTTAAAAGAGAATGTCATTTAGTTGGTGTTTGTGAAGCCATCTGGGATTTGTATTGGTCCGTTATCTGTCTTTCCTATCGTTGTTAAATACTCTTGGGTAACTGAGGGGCTTCAGGGAAGCAAGTGAGATCCCAATAACACTATATTTGGTAGAAAGTGAGAATTTGAATTCTCACTGATTTCCCTCTCTAGATCTATGACTCTGAAATGTTTTATGAACGTGTCTTATGAGCCTCCTTGCCTTTCAAAAACTAGTCACAGTTTTATTCTTTTCTTTTCAGAGGCTGACTGATGTATTCAGACGTTACGATACTGATCAGGACGGCTGGATCCAAGTGTCCTATGAGCAGTATCTTTCTATGGTCTTCAGCATTGTATGACGGTGACAGCTAAGGATTGTGCACTGACATTTTTACAGACTGGAGCTGCCAAATCATCATGTACTGAATAAGATTACTGATATATCGAAATGGGTACAACTTCTCATTCTTAAATTTGTACGTTGGTCACTACTTTCATAACTTCTGTACTGTCTGTTGCATTTTACTTTTTACTGTTGTACCACCTGAACATATCATGCTTACTGCAGCATAGAAAGCACAGAATCTATATTTAACCAGTGTCACGTCACTTTAACTTTCTTCCATGTATCTTGCATAGAGCAAAATGACACTTTAGAAAGGCCAAATTAAAATAGTGCTTGTTAGTTTGTAAAGAAATTTAAAAGTCAGACTTGTACAGCATGTTTTGCATGTGCCTTACTTTTATAGAAATTTAATGTATTCATTTTTAATACAGAGTTTAAAATTAAGTACAAATACTTGACTAACTTTTTGTAGTTTTCTTTTGCACATCATTTTAGGGGGGGTGGGTGGTTACGTTTCTGTGGTTTATTTTTCCATGGTTTAGAGCAAAACTATAGCTTGTAGCAGGTTCTTAGAATACCTACCGTGTGGCTTTTAGCTGGTGAAGTTTGGGAAGGGGAAAAATGGTTGTTTAAAAAGAAATTCAACTGGAAAGTAAGAGCTTTACAAAAGAAGGCATCTCTCATTTAGGCCTGAGAGATGTGGCTCCATGGCTGCAGACCAAACAGCAGGCTTTTGGAGAGATCACTCAAGGAAACTGAGGAATACTGCAGGGAATTGAGAGAGGCTGTTGTATCCAGACCTTTTTGCCAGAAATCACAGATCATTTTATTGGCTGGGAAGTTTACAGTTTATCCCCCAACACAGGTTCTACTTGGACTTTTAACAACAGTTTCATAAGGAAATTTGGTATTAGTTCAAAGGGTTCTGGTATAGCCTTAAAAATCTTGACTTAACGTCAAAGTTGATGGTATAGTTGTGTTAGTGCCGAAGGATAACAAGCATTTAAATAGCGATGCTCTGCAGGCTGTCAGTGGAGACTCATAAAGATTATTTCTTGATGAAGGACCAGAGTCTGGAGCAATGGGAACAGGAGGATTTCTGTGTGTGAGGAGTAGCCAGAAGGTAATTCAAGAAAAACAGCCAATAAAAACAGGAGTGGAGAGAGGTCTCTGCTTGTGTATCTTACTGAAAAATAACTGGCAGGGTGGCAGAGCTCTCAGGGCCTAGGTCTCAAGACCTCCCCCCTGCTCCTTGACGTCTCATTACCTGGTGCCTTTGGGGACAGCCAAAGTTTTGTTTTTACAAGATGGAGCTTTAAACAGGTACCTGGCTTTATAATAAGAGGAGCAAATTATCAGCTGAATCCTCCATCAAAGGTGGCGGAGTTGAACTGAGAGAGAAGGAATAAGTCAGTGTAAATCACCATCTCTCAGGTATCATGCTGCCGGGACTAGAAGAGAAGGGAAAACAGGCAGGTCCTCAGGGTGGATGTCTCCGTTGGCAAAAACTGATGGAGCGAGAGACGCTGCATAGGAAACCAGCCTGATTTATTATTTAGCCTGGCCCTGCAGAAGGAGGGAAGAAGTCACAGAAATCCTCCAGATGAAGCCATGATACTTAGAACTCACAATTTTATATAGCCCTAGAGGGAAAAAAAGAAATTTAAAAATAATAATTTTTTTAAAAAATTCACTCCTGACAGAGGCAAGTGATCCCTTTGCAGAGTTGCACCCTGTAGGTGCCTTTTTTTCCCCCTCGTCCTGTGAATGCCGGGACTTTGGACTTCACACAGCAGTGTGTTACTGTGATAAGAGAAATGCTGCGTGTTTGAAAGCAGCTAGTACAGCCCTTGGCTCCATCTGTTTGATAAGAAAAGGGCGTTGGGCAGTGGGGAGCAGAGGCGTCTGGGCACTCACTGGGGAGGTGAGAGCTGCGTGCCAAGGTCCAAGGCGCATCGGGGGCTGCCACGACAGAAACCATACGCCGGAGCTCTCCATTTCCAAATTGTGCAAAGATAGATGGATAAAAAGAGACCAAGAGGAAGCTGTGTTGCAGCTCGAGCTCTGCCTCATCCCTGCGACTGAAAGGAACTGAGAAAAATAGAATTGCACTGCAGGTAGCAATTGCACGTGAGGAATAAAGAAGACCTGGAGCACATAGCACAAGATAGCACGAGCTTACAAGAATATGTCTAAAGGCAGACAGCCACAGTGTCACCTCAACTTACTGCTCAGGAATGTAAGGAAAAGTTAAGTACGAGCCACTGATAAACATCATGGACAGACAGATGTTTTCCAGCATGTCATTTTGATTAAAGAACCTGTCTCTGACCATTATTTTAGCTGATTCTCCCATAAATTCTAATGTACAGATTAGACTTCAAGTCATTTTTTACCAGATTCATTCTGAATTACGGGATTTAAAAGTCTGCATATATTTCCCATCTGTCTCTTTTTATGTCACAAAACTGGAAACAAGTAAAATAAACAGTCTGGGGGATAGGTACATTTTTCTCATATAATAGCACATTAAGCCCAGATAGCAGAGTAACTGTGACACTCTCGTTCTGCTAAATAGAAATACAGTGTATCAATTTTTAAAGAAAAAAAATATACACACACATATATATATAAATATTAAAAACACTAATCATAAAACATTAACTGAGTTGACTTTGAATTTTTGTGACGAAATTTGAAATAAACCTGTATTTTCAATAAATATTTTCCTGAAATAGATAACAAAAGTAAATCTTTCTTTCTTTGTGGGTAGAAGAAAAGACTTAAAAGGGTGATTGGCTTTTGCCTGACATCAACATATTTCTGATATAACTCCTTTACATGAGAACTAATCACAAACTTACTTTGAAATGCTGAATCATACAGAGCCCACTGTTTTGCATGCTGGTCGTTGTAGGCATATCCTTTTTCAAAGTCTTTTCAAAATAAAGGGACCAACAACATCTTCATCTTACCTGACATTCTGCAATGCTGGTAGTCTCCGTGTGAACAGCTCCCAGAAAAGCAGTAATTATGTGACCTCCAATCACTGCTGTAGTCTGGCTTCTGTTGTGTGTATTCCAGAAACCTAGATTCCTCATTCCACCTGGAGCTACCTCTTCCTGAAGAAGCAGGATTTGCAAAACACATGCACATATTCCTAGACTCAGCACTGTTGTAAGAACAGCTTTGTGAAGGTGAGCTTTTTGAGTGTCTCCCAGATGAAGCTTATGGGGCAGAAGAAGTGGGATAGGAAAGTCCCTGATCAGTTATGTTCCTTAATCTTGTACGTGCTTGTTGATTCCTCCAATTTTGCCCATCCTGTGGCATTCTGGCAGGGAAGGTACTTCATCACACGCCACAGAACCTGTGTCCTTCTGAATGCCCATCACTGAACTTGTCTCATGGGAGGAGGTCCTACTGTGAGAAGCCACTGAAGCCTCCCAGACACTCACTCATTGACACCACTGCGAGGACCTCCAGTCTGAAAAGCAGAAGAGTCACCGGTTCAGACATCCTTGCAAAGCCATTATGTCTTAGTGCAGAGGAAGATGGTCCTTCATGTGTTTGTAGCTATATGAGTTATCAGGAGCCTATGAAACTTTTGCATTATACTGCTCATACTGAAACAAAAAGTTTGATTCCAGTTAAGAGTTTCCTAAGAGAAAAAATAAAAGGGCACTAAAAGTTAGTGAAAAATTACTGAGAAGGCCAAAACTCCGAGGTTGCATCAAGTGTTTTTCTCCTGTTCTTCTTAACAACAAAAACATTTTTTTCCCAAATAAAAATCAAGATCAAACTGCTAATCTGCATGAAGTTGTAAAAATGACACTTCCATTCAAGCTGAAGTCATTTAACAAGTCAGCAGAGTCCCAGTAACTGCAATTTGAAACTACAGATATCAAAAAAGTGATCGCAATTCAACCGGCAGCTAGGGCATTAGCCAGAAATCTTTCAGAAAAGTGTGTGCTGAATTCTGTGAACCACTAACTGACAGAGGTGACTGACTGACTTTGTGCACATTTTGCTTCTTCATCCCAGCCTTTTTTGTTATTCCTGCAGCTATTAAGTTTTTATGCAGAGAGGCTATGAAGAACCAATGGAAAGACAGGAACAGTTTATCTCAGTCTTAATAGATGAAAGCTTTCAGTGTGGATGGATAATAAAAAGTTGTCCGGACATCCATAAAAGAAAAAAAGTGATACATCCAAATGTAATAGGTAAAGTATAGGGGTAGTTTTATTCTGCAAGAAATAACTGTGAGTCCTGTCACAAACAGAAGACTAACCAAAAAAAAAAAAGTTAAGTTCACCACGTGGTGGTGAACTTAACAATTTGAAACACTCTACATGTGACTTAAGGATTGAAAAAAAAAATCAGATTCAAATGAAAATTTGGAATTTACAGTATTTAAAGAAATGAGACTTACACGGAGAGAAATGACAAAGATAAATGGATAGATACTTTACTAATATTAATTTAAAAGACAAAGCAAGGCTTACTGCACCCCTGGTAAAAGTAGCTGAACTGACACAACTTCTCCACAGCAGCAGCAGCAGCAGCAGCAGCAGCAGCAGCAGCTGTGCTCTGTTATCATCGTGTTTTCCCCTGCTGTCCTGTTTTGCACCAGCAGTTTTGCTGCAGCACCACAGGCAGCAAGCCTGGACTATCTCCTGGCACTCGGTGCCTCAACAGTCCCACTAGATAGTGGCAGCAAGCAGCAGCACTGCCCTTGTTCAAATTCTGATACTGCTTGTGAGGGTGACTCAACAGACAGAGGAACGATGCAGAATGCAAGGAGTAAGTTATAGCTTGAATTTAATCCAGCAAAACATTTGGATCTGGGATTGTGTTATAGCTGCACTAGCTTTTCAAAGAGCAAAGCCCATAAAAATATTCTTTCGAAATTAATGTTGTCTTCAAATGAGTTTGATCAGTAATCAATGACTCCTTCACTAGTAAAACTGCACAAAAGTTAATACTTACCAAATTCTGATCACAATTATTTTACATACACACCAAGAACTCTAGAGCTTTCTGTTTCCAAATGGTATTGCTCTGTAGAAACATAGCAAGAGGGAGGTAAAAGTCAAAGACTCAATACTACAGTATTTGTTGCATCATCTTGCAATCTTGTAATCTTTTCAGTCCAAAACAATCTTGTAATCTTTTTTGTCCAAAAACAAAGATAGTACTTCTATATCACAGCAGTCAACATATAATGTTAGGCCCTCAATAGATAGCATTTAAGCAACAGTTACTAACAAATATGACAAATATATTATTTCCATTGTTGAGAAGAACACATATCACTTCTAAGCCATACATTTATTTCAACAACTTCATAGATATGCATACTGATTCTGGGCGTGTTTAAAAACTCTACAATATCACAGTGGCAGCTAGATTAAGATTCTTGAATTCCCTTCGTTGAATCTGCTTTGGGCAGCTAGTCACAGGCACACAAAGAAATGACAATTGCAAGGCCAAACAACAGGTGACTGTTTGGATATGTGCTGCCTGACCGTGTTTCTTAAGAGACTGACATTTTGAAGGGCTCAAATACTCTATAGTCCTGGGGCAAGAGTCGCTTGCAGGGAAACAAGTCAAAACCATTAGGCTTTACAGCATTATAATATCGTAAGAATCTGTTGTTTCAAAGCATACTTACTAGAGCAAGAATGCACTTCAATACCTAGTAAAGAAAGAACCAGTGATGCAAGAGAATAATAAATTGATGTTTTCAGAGCACAGCTGCTACTTCTGTCTAGATTTTCAGCACATCTGAAAAAGACATGGCTGTACTATGCATATACATCTGGACATGTGAGGCAGTGAAATAGCTTTGCAAGACAAAACAAATAGTTCTGGATAGCACATTATAACAAAATAAAGTTGCAATGAATATTTGAAGACTAACGAAACAGGCTGTAAGGCAGCTAAACGTAGCAAGCCTGAAGTCATGCACATTGCCGAACTATGTCTTCATCAGAAAGGAAAGTTGTATAGACTTTCTGACTCAAGACTGATTCAACTCAGCGTGCCACAAACAAATGTGACATTGCATATTTCCCTGGTGTTCCTACCAGTCACCTCTCAGGGTCACATTATCCACATTATAAGTTGTCTTTGGTAAATCCACACAGGCTATTCCCAGTCACCTTTTTCCTTCATGTACCAGTAAATTACCTCCATGAGGACTTGCCCCATAATATTGCCGTGGTCTGGGTGAGCCTGTAGCTATATGGATTCTGCTTCTTAACTTTCTGAAGATAAGCATGACATTTGCTTTCTTCAAGTCATCAGGGAACTCCCTTGATCATCACGACCTTTCAAAGAACAAAGAGCAGCCACTTTCTCAACACCAGGTACATGTCATCCTGTCCTGCTGTCTTGTACATGTTCAGTTTGTTATTCCTGCTAATCTGATCCTGAACTGATCCTGCTCCAGAGCACATAGCACTCTCCCCAAAACTTTGCAACTGCACATAAAGATCTGGAGGCACAGTTTACCAGTAAAGACCAAAGGAAGAAAGAAAAAGGCAGATATCTCAGCCTTTACATGTCTCTCATCATAAGACTATTTTCTCTATTCAGCAGTGGTCCCAAGTTTCTCTTTTGCTGCTATAATACTAGAGGGACTGAAGCATCTCTCTTTTGAGGAAAGGCTGAAAGAGCTGGGCCTCTTTATCCTGAGAAGAGAAGACTGAGAGGGGATCTTATTAATGTACACAAATATCTTAAGGGACAGTGTCAAGGAGATGGGGCTATTTTCAGCAGGGCTCAGCAATAGGACAAGAGGGAATGGGCACAAAATGAAACACAGAAAGCTCCATCTGAATATGAGGAAAAATTTCTTGACTGTGAGGGTGATAAGAGTATTGGAAGAGGTTGCCCAGAGGGCTGGTGAAGTCTTCTGCTCTGGAGATATTCATAACCCACCTGGATATGATCCAGGGCGAATCATTCTGTGATACTGACAGACACCTTCATGCTGCCCTTACATCCCTATAACCTCCAACAAAACTTCGTCTCACTTAATTCCATCCTAAATACTTGAGCAAAACAATTGCTTCTTGGTAGCTTGTCTCTGCTTCTACTTTCTGTGTGCTTCCCTTTTGCACAAAAACCTAGTTTGGAGTTGCCTTTTAATACACACTGCTATGCTCACCCATTTTCTTGCATGGCAGAATAGACCATTTTTGTACTATAAAGAGGTTTTATCTGAAGGATGATGAGTTCTTTTGGGTGTCTTTTCCTGATTACTACAGTTTCCTTACAGTTTCCTGAAGAAGCCAAGTTTGTTCTCCTGAATTCCAGGGTCATTGTTCTAATACTTGACTTCCTCATTCCCTAGATGATTTTAAATTCTTATCGACTCAGGTTCGTTTTAACTAAGGCTGCCATTCACCGTTACATTCCTGATCACTTTCCCTTTCTTTGCAGGTAGCAGATCCAGCTGAACACTTCTCCTTGTTGGCCCATGCAGCAGCTGCATGAAAAACTGGGCTCAATTCACACTGAGATCGGTTGCACTTTGCCGTGATACTTTCTCAGCAGATGTCAGGGTGGCTAAGATCCGCCCCCAAAGTTGGACTCTCATTTGGAAGACTTCTTCCAGTTACAGACCTTCTTCCAGACAGCTCGTTTCAGACTGTCTGATCAAGAGGAAGGAGACACAGCTACCATGATGTTCACCTTGCTGGCCTTCTCCCTAAGGTCCGACTTCAAGATCTCAACAACCACCAGCCCATTCAATAGCAGTGCTCTTGAATACAGACAGGCATTTCCAAGCATCAGTAGTAACTTCAATGAAGCAATAGTTCAATTTGAAAAGCTCAGGCTGGAGTAGTGAAGTAAACCTTTGGGCTTATTTCCAAATTGCAGCTGCTCTGTAGAGCAACATTGAAATCAGGATTTAGAAAGGAAAATACTGGCATAGGCAGAATTCAGAGACTCAATTAGGCTAGAATTTCCTGTATTAGGCTAGAATTTCGACTCGATTAGGCTAGAATTTCCTGAACACCACTGTATTAGGAACCTACAACACAGTTCATACTGGTGCACTCCTTGTCAACCTTAAGTAGTCTGTGTAAACTTCGCCCCTTTCAATAAAGTCACTGTAACTTTTATAAAGAACAAAATGTAGCACATGTATTCTTCTTTCAGTTGGCAGTAAGCAACCCATATGTAATGTCAAGGGATGTAACTCAAATCTAATGTATCAGAATGCATTTTTTGCATAAGGAGTTTCTTTTCTTTCTTTCTTTTTCTTTTTCTTTTTTCCATTGTTCATTTCAAAGGATTTGCTAAAGAACCTTACTTTCCACTTTTACCAGTGATTCAACATACACTTTATGCTTTTTGTTGACTGAACAGAGCTGGAGACAACTGTATGGGTTTTCAGAGAAACTCAATTCCATATTAACATACTTTGTTGTTGTTGTTGTTCATTTACTAGCAAATTACTGTAGTTATCTTAAGCATCTCCAGAACCACAAACCAAGGAATTAATAATGTCTAGGGAACATCATTAGTCTGACAATTCTCTTTTTCTTGCATTTCAAATGAGAGTGGATGAACCTCTTAAAATTAAATATTTTGTGTTATTACTTAGAATTTTAATATTTTGTGTTATTGTTAAGACTATCTGAGTTCATTTACTAATTCAAATCATATGAAACATAAATAATATTCAAATAATTCATAAACTTCATTAGGTAATTTGTCTTAGAGAATCCTCAATCTAGGAAGAAGAATTAGGTTTGTATTAGATTTTCTGATTAGATTAGATTTTCAGTGAGCAAAAAGATCAGAAAGAAACGTGTCTATCAGCACAACTGGAAATCCACAAAGAATTACCAGATGAGAATTTACAAGTGTCTTTGTGGAAGTAAATTCTTCAGGAACAAGTCATCTAACAATGTATAGAACAGACAGCGTTTACAGTGCTCTGGATATTAAGACAAGCTTTAAAAAGTTGTGTGCATTTAAGATATAACCTAAAAATAACAACATAAAATGAACTTACATAACTTACATAAAATTAAACCGCATCTAAAATATTACCTTACATTTCAAAAGAAATGCAAAAGCGTACCATCTAGAAAAAAACAGCAGAAACAGAAAACAATAACAAAAACAAACAACATACCAACTAGAAGTTCTTTTCTTTTGGGGTTGTTCATAAAATCCTTCAGACAGGTCATGTTCGTTGTCAGGCCTCGCTTCACTAAGGTTAATCAAAATTACATGTAAAAGGATATTACACTAAATAAGTTACATCAATACAAGCAAATACATTATACGGTTTGCATATAATTTCCATGGATCTAAAGGAGTTTCTAATGGAAGGACAAAGCAGGATTAAGCAGGACAAAAATAATGTCTTTAGAAAGGAATTAAAGTAGAAGTCTCACAAACTTTAATTTCTTCAGAAAATACCAACAAGGTTCAAATTTACAGCACCAATCATGAAAGCTTTCCTGGACAGAAAACAGAAAAAAAAAACAACAAAATTAAATTAGCCTCTCCCTATGAAAAGAACCCTCAGTGCTCACGTAGCTACACAGAATTCTTTTTCATTTAAAACCCAGAAAACATATTGTTTAGTTGAGAAAGAGCTAAGGGTCAGAATTCAGTAAAGCATTTTAATCTTAAAATCTAATAGGGAGACATAACTTTCACTACAGCAAACTCTTCTTGTACTCAAGGCAGACCAGAAGCTGTGAAACAGTTAATATGTTACTGAGTCTGAACTAGCAGTATTTGAACCTTGCCTTGTTCCTCCAATGAATCCAAGTTTTCAACACTTGGGTTATGCACTGTCCTAAAATGCTTTTACAGTACTTATGGTGAAGTTGGAGAGCCAGCAGAGTTAAACTAAATCTATCTGCAAAACAATCTTACATATCCATTAAGTGTATTCAAGTGCATTCTCTTTTTGTAATCAAGTTGCAAATCTTGATTCTCCATTCTTTTCTTTTGGAATACAGGAGGCATTTCTACTCTCCCAAGAAATACAGTGCAATACAGAAACCTTGCATTCTTGTTGAAACCAGAACAGTCCTACCTGTACTTCACATACAGCTTACAGAGTAGAAATTATAACACCTTTTTTATGCTAGTGGCATACATGCAAAGGGCTGTTCTCCAAATATGCGGAAAAAGGTGTTACACGGAAGGATTTTGTCTTTAACAAACTGTCTGAGCAAGAAAGTTGAGCTATATGTGCCAAAACAGAATAAAAATGTATATTGTATATTATATTCCAGATATATGGAACACTTCTGTCTGCCAACTACTCCTTCAAAAAGTCAGGCTATTTATTTACCTCATGAAATCTTTCTTATTCCCCTATTGCTTTTTTAGATCTGTTATAATGAGTAAACTCATGCAAATCACAGTGTTTTCTAACCAGTTCAACATGCAACAGGTTTTCAAAGTATGTAATAGAAAGTCAACACCAAATTTCCCATGAACATTATTTTGCATATGTCAATTTTCTTTCCATTATTATCCATTGCAAAACAACTTCACAAAATCCAAAACTATGCCACGATAGCAATAGCAAGATACTCAAAGTACAAAATATACACAGAACTAGATGGCAGTTATCCCAAATCATAGACGTATTTTTTATATATATATGTGTATATATAGGTCAAGGACCTAAAAATCATCATCTTGAAGAACACTGCAGTCAGTGACAAGCACAAGCTTGTGAAAAAGAACCAGTCTCAGGAATAGTAAGGAGATTCCTTCTTAAGAGGTATACAAAGCAGAATTAAAATATAACCTGATATTTTGTCAGTTAAGCACCCAAAGACTTGTTTGAAGACTTCCATGATTGTTTCACATATTATAGAATGAAAATGAAATCACCTTTACCTAATTATATGATTAATCTAATAATCATTTTCTAGATTAAATCTACTGCTCTGAAAAGTGTCAGGAAAAAAAGGCTGCTAAAAGTCCTGCTAAGTCTTTACAGCAATTTCAAACAGAAACGGAAAAAAATAATAAAAAGAACAAATAGTATCACACTAGGGAAAAAAGGCATTGCAGAGTTAAATGCTTGGATAAAAACATGTTAAAATTACATCTGGTTTATGAAGCAACATGTCATCTAGTCTATTCTTAACCCTCAAAACCTTTAATGCATCAATCCAACAGGTAATAGAGCATTCAGCCTGCAAAATGCTAATAAAGGTATAAATCAAAAAGTCAACACTTACTTGCCTGTAAATTAACACACCAAATTACTGACTCATCATAAAATCCTATGAAACACAACTTTTTGAATGTCTGTGCTTATGCTATTTTAATGAAAGCAACAAAACAACTCTGAATAAAAGTAAAATTTCTATTCAACAGTTAATGAAACTTGGTAGGATGTGTATGCCATGAAGATGTTGAGATTATTTTGTGAATATTTACATCTTCCCCTTCTGCAGCATTCCTCTTAAGAACTGTATATGATTTATCACTTCAAACTATCGTTTCAAACAGGTGGTGTGAGAATTAGAAGAAGGGTTAAAAAATAAATCTCTTTGGCTTATCAAAAAAAACATTCCTGAAGCTTGTGTCAAGTGAAAAGTTGACAAACATATATGTTTTTATTCTTTGGTTATAGATATGTCACTTAAAACAAACAAACAAAAGTCAAAACACACAACAAAACAACAACAAAAAAAGCTTTTGTATTTACAGAAGCAATATGTTCAAACTATTTACCTAAAAAATATGCTCAGTGGTTTGAGAAGCAGCCTCTTTCTAAGAGCAGCACAAGAGTGGAGAATTTTTTTAAGGTTAGTGATACTGATAACACTAACAAAGCTAATCAGTCAACATATAGAGATAAAACTTTTCAGTATTCAGAAATAATCTGGATAAATATCTTTGATTAATCCTGCTTTGGTTAGGTACCCAACAATTTGGTTAACCAAAAGCAATACAGAAGCCCTGTATATGAACTCAAGCATTCCTCCAGATCTGTTAGAAATTCAAGCTTCGTAGGGCAGCTTGTCTTAAAATAATGCTTTTCAAAGTAAAATGTAACAGGAAACGCAGGCAAATGAAATCAGAATCATTCCACAAGTGCAGCAATCCTTCTAACCTTTTTCTTGGAGTGTTCTACAGTGACTGTACATCTCCTAAGGAGCAGTCACTTCTTATGCTTTTCAAACTTCATCTTACAAAAAAAAGCACATTTATCACTGCCATAGGAAAGTAGCATAGGAAGTCAAAAGAGGCTAACGAGGAATTGCTATGGAAGTTAACTAGGAAATAAAAAGTAACAACTAAATACACCCCAAAAATTCTTGCATTAGCAAGACCTTTTTGGCAGGTCATGAAGAATACTGAGGTATTATCTTTAAAAATATGAAGTGGCAGGAACCTTTTAAGAGCTTCTCCTTCATTCCCTACAGATTATGGATTCTTAGCTTTCTGAACATCTCTGCAGTGGAAATCCAACAGGAAGGGATAAACATACAGTGCCTAGACGAAATGATCAGGCTTAGGAGAAACAGAACTATATCCTATATCATAGAATCACTGCAACTTCATTCTTTATTACATCAAAGAGATCAGAGAAACGATGTAGGAAGTCATCCTCATGTCATTAAGAACAAATATACGTACACGAGAACAATTAATACAGGAAGATTCATATGTGCAGGTATTCCTTACTATATTCATCTAAAAAACTAATTCACACTTGTACTGTCTGTTCTTGATCTACTGCTGCACATATTTAATAGGTGTACTGGAATAATATAAATAAATAAATAAAATCCAGTAGAATGATATAAATAAAATACAAAGAACGTAACACATTATAACTCAAACGTTTCATCCTTTACATATGATCTAACCTTCAAAATTGCCATAAAGGCTAGTAAGTAAAGACCACGATACTGCATATATTCCAGCCAAATTCACCACATTGCAGACAACCAAATCTCACTGGGCCTGGCCAAGTTCTTCATCACATTAACAGTATCTCTCACATACAGGTTTGATTTACCACAGCTGAACTGAACTAGTACCACACAAATTTCGGTGAACAAAGTCTTTAGTAACATATTTCAGCCTATATTCCAAAAAGATATCAAGAAAATTACTCACTTCATAATAATATATATTTTTTTCAGATTCCAGTTTAGCATCTTTGCTTGACTTCTTCATTCACACTTATTCTGCAAAACTAGTTCACTATGCACAGAAAAATGAAAGGCTACTTCTTGCTTAAGTATTACTTGGGAGCAGAAGTTTACTTAAGTAAACAACTTGGGAGCAGAAAGGAAGGAACTGTTACTTGGACGAGTTACATAAGGTAAGCTGAATTTTCCAGAGGAAACATAAGCTCTTTCATCCCTAGAACACACTTATGACCTTAAGCTTTCCGTAAACATGGCTCCATCTAAAGCACTTGATGGAAACTCTGGAGATAAAACACCCGGTGCTGGCACCTCCCATTGTGAGTGACTGACGAAGCTGAGGTTCCTCAGGGCCACTCTCACATGGGGCCTCTCAGCGAGTGATTCAGTGGGCAAGGAAGCCAGACGGAGCCGCACACGGAAAAGTGGATGGAGAGAACACCCAGCCAAGACTCAACACTGAAGATGCCTCAAGACTCAGGATGTGGCCCGCCACATCCTGCACCTCCTTCCACCACTCCTGCTTCCTAAGAGCAAGGTCACTAAAAGCAGAGCACTGAGTGACAGGAATGTGCGCCTCCCACACGCTGAGGTGCCTGTCCCAATAACCCAAAGGAAAAGGTTATTGACTGATAGCTGTGTACTAGCCAACCAGAGGCAGGAGAAGTGGGGTGAGGTGAATTGTTAAGATAACTCTCTCAATGAACTGTCCCTTTTGCACATTCTTCACCCTCCCCCACTTCCTATCTCTCCCCACCCACCTCTTCCCCCTCCATCCTCCCTTAATCACAGAATCACAGAATCACAGAATATTCAAGGTTGGAAGGGACCTCTAGAGATCATCTAGTCCAACCTTCCTGCTCAAGCAGGCACACCTACAGCATGTGGCACAGGGTGGCATCCAGGCGGGTTTTGAAGACCTCCAGAGAAGGAGACTCCACAACCTCCCTGGGCAGCCTGTGCCAGGGCTCTGTCACCCTCACAGGAAAGAAGTTCCTCCTCACATGGAGACGAAACTTCCTGTGCTCCACCTTATGGCCATTACGTCTCGTCCTATTGCTGGCCACCAGTGAAAACAGCTTGCCCCCTTTCTCCCTGCATTCTCCCTTCCTGAACTTATACACATTAATCAGATCCCCTCTCAGCCTTCTCTTCTCCAGAGAAAGCAGGCCCAGCTCCCTCAGCCTCTCCTTGTACGGGAGATGTCCCATTCCCTTAATCATCTTGGTTGCTCTTCTCTGGACCATCTCGAGAAGCTATACGTCCCTCTTATACTGGGGTGCCCAGAACTGAACACAGTACTCCAGGTGCGGCCTCACCAGAGCTGAGTAGAGGGGCAGAATCCCCTCCCTTGACCTGCTGGCAACACTCCTCCTGATGCAGCCAGGATCCCATTGGCCTTCTTCCCCACGAGGGCACACTGCTGACTCATGGTTAACTTGGTGTCAACCAGGACTCCCAGGTCCCTCTCCGTGGAGCTGCTTTCCAGCAGGTCGACCCCTAATCTGTACTGGTGCCTGGGGTTATTCCTCTCCAGGTGCTGGACCCTGTGCTTGCCCTTGTTGAACCTCATGAGGTTCCTCTCTGTCCAACTCACCAGCCTGTCCAGGTCCCTCTGGATGGCAGCACAGCCCTCCGGAGTGTCGGCCACTCCACCCAGCTAGGTGTCATCTGCAAACTTGCTCAGGGTGCACTCCGTACCCTTGTCCAGGTCATTGATGAACAAATTGAACAGCACCGGGGCCCAGTACTGACCCCTGGGAGACACCACTGGCCACAGGCCTCCAACTGGCCTCGGCCCCATTTATCACCACCCTCTGAGCTCTGCCATCCAGCCAGCCCTCGATCCATCTAACCGTGTGCTCGTCTAGTCCACTCTCCCGGAGCTTCCGTATGAGGATAGTATGGGTGATGGTGTCAAAAGCCTTGCTGAAGTCAAGGTAGACAACATCCGCGGCTCTCCCCTCATCCAGCCAGCCTGTCACCCCATCATAGAAGGCTATGAGGTTCGTCAGACATGATTTCCCCTTGGTGAATCCATGCTGATCGCTCCTCAACAGCTTCTTCTCCTTCATATGCCTGGAGATTCTCTCTAGGATGAATTGCTCCATCACCTTTCTAGGGATGGAGGTGAGGCTAACCGGCCTGTAATTGCCCGGCTCCTCCCTCTTGCCCTTTTTGAAGACTGGAGTGACGTTGGCTCTCTTCCAGTCTTCTGGCACCTCCCCTGCTCTCCAGGACCTCTCAAAGATGATGGAGAGAGGCTGAGCACTAACCTCTCTCTCTCTCTCTCTCTCTCTCTCTCTCTCTCTCTCTCACACACACACACACACACACACACACACACACACACACATCCCTTTTCCCTCTTGGGTCTCCAGCTCTGTGTCTTGTGCCCATCCCTTCTCCTCTGTCTTTTGTACATCTTCCTCCTTTTGTACTTCTCCCTCTCGCACGTGTCCCTCTCTTGAGCACAGTGCCATTTCTCTTTCTCTCCCTCTCTCGTGAACCCTCTCTCTCATGTATGTATATATGATCCTCTCCCTCTCAAGCACACACCTCCTCTGTCTCCTTCTTACACGTCCCTCTCAAATGCATATGCCCCTTCTTATTTGTCTGTCTCTGGTGTTCATCTTTCTCCCCGCCTTACACACACTTTTCTCCACCTTTTCCACTTGTCTCTCTCTCTCCTCCTCTCACCCGTATGCCTCTCTCTCTCTCTCTTTCTGGTCCCTCCGCCCCTTTCTCCCCTCTCTTTCCCACTGTTCCAAATCTTACAGCTTTGAATGTGTCTGGTTTGTGAAACATTAACTCCTATTGGGGGCTGGCACTGTAAAAGATCAAAAAAAGAATCCTGCATGGTTTTAATTTAAATGCAAATATTTATTTTAAAATGTTTTCATTTTACATTTCATACTGGTAATAAATGTAAAATATAATTTAGGAAATACACTTGATAGCAGACTGAGGAAACAGTACAAAAAAAGACAAACATCAAAGTGCACCTGTTTTAATGAAATTCTAAAATATAAAATCCACATTTTACTGCCTATTTCAATTAGCCTGCTATTGATATATTTTGAAGCCTATAATAATTGTTGTATACAAAGCAGCATAGTTGATAGGGGGTAGGTTACACATTGTGAAAAGAATTGTCAATCATTTTGTCCTCTCAGGAGCTGTTTGGTCCACTGCACCCAAAGTAGCTATTTACAGAAAAATTTTGTGTGTCTGCTATCTGCTTGCATAAATAGATTGCCTTTGGAAGTAGTATGATTGTCTAAATTGCATGCATAAATGCACATATGCACAAATTTTTGCATTTTCAGATCATATGGATGATTTTATGTTGTCGTCTTCAGAAATGCAACCTTAAAAGCAATTACATCAATAATGTTGGTAGATGGCCATGCACTGCTACCAGCTTATTTTCAATTTTCTTGCTTTAGGAGGGAGCAGGTCTGGCACTTCCAAAGGATGGATTAAAAACAGTTTTTTAAAGTAGATTATGCTCATTTTCAAGGTATTTACTGATATTTTAAATGTCCATTTCTGTAACAGTCAGAGGTCTTCCCATGAAGCCAGACTGAAACTTTATAGTTGTTCTAATTTCAAATCCTAAAATGGAATCATTAAAACACTGCACTGTATAGCTTTCATGTAATGCTTTCATACCCTTCTTTAAAAAATACATATATTGAAAGTGCACTTGCACAGCAAAAGATTAGGCAAATGTAGAAAAAAAAAACATAAGCAAAAGAGAAAAAGATTTGGGGGATTTTTGACACCAGGTCTAAACACAAAACAATTTGTCAGTACATACTTGCAGAACTAAACTGCTGGTCATAACTCATTTTCTCGGCAGCACAGCTTACTTAACAGCATATGTTCCACTAGCAAAGTTACTTTTTTTTTTAAAAAAAAGTCTAGTTGTAGTTATTCTAAGACATTTTCAGTACCTCTGTCTTCTAAGAGGGGTGGAGGAAGTGAGGGATTGCACTTTTGTATAACATTACTCTTTTGACAAAACTTTAAAGCAGAAATAAAGTAGAAAAGAAGGAGTGCGGATAGTACCATCCTATAAAATTACAGACATAGAAAAGATGGAGCTAAGAAAAAGACGAACTCTTAGATAGATGCAACCAACTTCAGGGAAGAAAATGTTTTTTCATTCTGTTAAGAGGCTGCTGAGATGTGTTGAAAAACCCTTTCAGAAAAGAGAAGGTTGTTGACAGTATAGAGGGAGAATCTTTTTATTGGTGATGACAGTAGAAAGGAGACTGAATACTCTTACTGAGAACTGAGATAAGTTTTATCATTTTCAAGTATATTTATAAAAAGGTTTTTTAAAAAATTGTCACTGATTGCCTCTTGAAAATACCCTTATCTCAGATTTTAAGTTAATGATGGGAATCCATGGATGATGACGAAGAAGGAAAATGAAGTGCAGAAGACAGAACAGTAAGATAAAGAAGGGCAAAACCAATATGTAACTTAAAAAGTGAGGAGGAAAATGGATTAATTAATATTCTGTGAAATTAATATTTCTCTTCTGTGTGAGATGGGAAACTCAAGGAGAACTTTGCCATAATCGAATAACTAATTAAATACAAATTTGATGGGACTAGCTAAGTAGCTGATGCTGTTTAGGTCACATTACTTTCTGTCAGGTTTTTATATATTCCTCACGATAAGACTTTAGAATAGCATAATTCCGTCAATATAAATATGAAACAGCACGTTTTTGTTGTTACACAGCTGTTGGTGGAGCCCTGTAGGACCAGTTCGGCATGTTCAAGCTGCAGAGTTAGAACGAACATAAGATCCACTTTATGGATGATTCGGAAAAAATGACTAGAAGCAGAAAGTTAATGGAGAAGCTGTTTTTATGTTTTTGCTTTCTTTTATTTTCCCAGCATTTCCAAGACTAACCCTAAGAATAGAATAGGAGCACTTCATGCATCCTAGAATGATATAATCTGTCTAAGTGAGAAATACAGTTTAGTGTGGAATAACCTCAAAAACTGTTTTCAAGAAATTCTTTTCAGCCTGAAGAACTATACAAATTTATGGGGAAAAAAAAATAGGTTACAGAGTTACTAATAATGGATGTCGAAAAAATGTCATAGAAAACATACACCTTGACAATAGTACATCTCTCAGAGTGATTCTCCCCATACCACCTGCAAAAAAAATTCTCCACAATCTTCTTTTATTTCTCACCAAACCCTCTATGACAAAAAAGCCAAACACAGAAAAGTACACCCATCTCTATATGGCTTTTTTTTTTTAAAAAAAGGAGTAGTTTGTGTTTTTAATAGTTTACAGCAGATCACCAATGATTCGTCCAGTACTATTAACTTAAGTATATATTTCAAACAAAATTTAAATTTATAGCTAAATTAAAACTATGTTTAAAGAAATTTGAATTGATCTCTGTTTATCTCTTAATGCAATTTGCATTTGCATAACACTAACAATGTTGTTACATTTTATTTTATCAATGTGTATTCTATATAAGCAGACAAGTTGTTGATCATATTTACTTCAAATATTAAAGTATTAAAGTACTGAGAAAAATTTTATGGAAGGGAAGCCAATAAAAATCTAAAAATAAATACAATATTAAACTTGAGAAAACATGGTTACTGAAATCAATGTAGAGTACTTAGTTCTTGGGAAAAAAGTGACAAGATTGTGAACGGAAACAGAAACAGAATGAAAAGACATAGTACCTTGTTTTTGATGGGGAGAGAGCATTGCAGGGAAATGTATTTATAAGGACAAGAACATATTGCTGCATATATTTAAAGTGTAAGGACATATTTATCATTATGGTAGGGACCATGAACATAAGCCAGTTATAGCCCTCTTGCAATCACAGAATCACAGAATATTCAAGGTTGGAAGGGACCTCCAGAGATCCTCTAGTCCAACCTTCCTGCAATGAAGCTGAAAATCTTGCAATTGCAATCTGAGCTTGGCCACCTGTTACAGAAGTCTCAGCTGTGCTGTGATTTCACATATCACTTTGCAAGGATTAAAAGGGAGGAAAAGTCTCCAGGCCTCTTAGTGAGAAGTTTTCTACAATCTGGTTTAGCTGTTTTTAATTACTTATCTAGCTTTTTATTTATTTATTTATTCCTTAATGTAATCAGACAGCCTTTTCTTTCCATTTTGAATGCTGAAGACATTCAAAAGAATTTCAACATTTCAACAGAAACAAAGGAGGAGTAAAGAACTAGAAAAAATACTACCAAATTCTATTCTTCCATCATTCTGGGTTAGAGTTTTTTAGTTACGTGACGTCCTCATGAAGGAAAATGAGTAAGTTACACTTTTCTCCTCCTAAGGCAATGTATGTATTCGTAGAGGAAAACTAGTTTTTTTACTATTTCATTTGAAACATCATATGTTGTTAAGGCAAATTAATGGCTTTTGTGAAATAAATGAGTGATTTTTGTCTTGCTCAAATTTGTCTTGCTCCAGTATGGCTTCAGCACAAAGGAGTTAAGGAAGGCTTGTAGACAACAGAAGCAGATTTTATCCCACAGAATAGTCTTTGCCTCAGATGTGGTGCCCTCAACCTAAATATTTTAAGCACTAGGAGTATCAATTGCACATGCCCTGTCAATCTCAATACCACATCAAAGCTCAGCACTAGAAGTTTTATTATATTTACTGATTCATTCATGTCACGCCTCCAAACAGAGAAGGCCTGCGTTCTAAGGATTTTAAGAATGCATAATGTATTCTAATGAAGAGTAAATAAAATACATACTTTACATTATCATATTACAATTGGGTAGTGCGAAGTAAGTCTTTCCTGCAGAGAATTTAGGGACAGTCCTTAGATCTCCCATTTCATTTCTTAAATCTGCAAACTGAGGAACAACCCAAACCAACTCATCCCTTCCATGCTCCAGAGTTTAAAGGAGTTGAATTTAGACTCTAGAATTTCAAAACAATGCTGTATTTTGTTTTCCAAAAATTCTAAAGTACACTTTTGATAGTGTTATGTACACTGGAGAGGTGCCCCAGTTGTAGCCACACGTTTAACTGCATCCCAGCAAATTTAGAGGAGGCAACAAAATCCTTTCCTTGTACTGCATAAGTTTACCTCTCAGATTAGGGCAGGTTCCCAGGTAAAAGCAATGACTTGCAATGGTGTACTTTGTTTGGGGTAATACTCTCATAGTGCTCAGCAGCTGTCCAATTACAGGTAAAATTAGGCTTCAGCACTGATAATAGCCTCTCTTCTCTGTGGTTAAGCAACTCTTACAGGGAGACACTTTTTCAGGAATTTTAGAGCCCTTCACCATCCATACTGAAAAACAACAACAACAACAAAATCTCTAAAAGCCCAAACTAAGGAGTTAATGCTATTTCAATTTCTGGAGAGTTCACAGCTTAAGAAGTCTGAAAGCTTATACATGAGTCAAGTATTACAATGTAGCAGGTACACACAGGGGGAGGAAAAAAAAAAGGCATTTCCTTTAACCTGAGTACTTCTAGTTTGAATCAGGTAGCATATGACTAGGTTTTGCATCTGAAAAAAAAGATTTTTTTTTCACTGTTGTTAAAATAAATACATTGGGATGCTCCTAAAACAGATTTTTCAGCAGTGCTTGGGGGATGCAAATACCAGCTCACTAAGCATAAAAGCTAAACACCACTGATTGAAAACATCTTAAATCCTCCTTCTCAATGTTTTTAACTTTTTTTTTTTTTTTTTTAACAATGCCAAAACAACAACCGTTAGGAAAAAGTAGCAATTTAAAACAACTGCTCTGCCTTTGATGTTGTTTACTGATCAGTTTTCATAGGTTCATTAATGTCTGCAAATATTTTAAAAAGATAAAATCAGTGATAATTTAACAAAGTACAATATAATATCAGAGATCAGTCCAGACTCAATCCAGAATACCCTTTGTGAATAGAAAAAGATGATAATGAAGGAATTATATCTGTATATTAAAAGCAGATAATAAGATATATTTTTTTTGTTTTGATTTTCTGTTTTTCTGTGTTCTTTCCAAGGGGTACAATATGCAAGTGCTTAAAAGAAATGGATTCTTGTTTATTTGCAGCAGCAGTTAGTGAATGTCCAAAAAGGGTAAAAGGTGCCAATCTTTTAATAAACTTAGCTCTTAGACAACTGCATGAATGTGTGTGTGATAAGATTAGAAGGAATTCCTTTTTTTTTTTTTTTTTTTTTTTTTTAAATATGAGACCTGAGGTTAAAAACTTGACAGAAAAATAAATGTACTATATTCAAATGTATAAGTTAGCTTGCATTTGAATTCAGACTTTATGGAAACATAAGGAAGCTACCTTGAGTACATTTACACAGGCAGTAGCCAACAGATGACATCTTTAAGTAAAAGATTCATTCATCCCCCTAGAAGGATGTTACATCTCACATAGCTGATCAGATTCCCTTCTATGCGTAAGATTCAACTGCCTTTATAGAAGTGCATGGTAGTGCTAGACCAGGCCCAGAAACTCTAATTCAGTGGGGTGTCCCAGTGAGTCAAAGAAGAATTAAATGAACAACTTCTTAGCAGTCATGTTGGCATGCCTTCCAGTTGGCTCGAGCTACCTATCCCCATGCTACACTGACTCCATACTATCCACTTCTGCTGGGCTAGCACACGTGTGGATCCAATTGCTAGCACAGCAACTGGATTGGAGAATGTAAAGGGATTCATGACACAGCTCTATGAGCTCCTACGCTATCACAGAAGCAGTTACGACACCAAGAAATAAGCACTGCTGTTGCAAATTATGGCCTAAAAGATGTCTACATAACAAGTTGGCCTAAATGTCTTCAAGAGTCTGGAAAGAAACACTATTATTTTTGCAAATAATGCAGTAGCAACAGGGAGATTTTGCAGCCACACTGAGTTATGTGGGGCTATATACTATACACTAAACAGTAGTACCTGATTTGCTTGCACGGAACTGTTTGTGTAATCGATCTTAAATTTATGCAACATGAACACTAACAGACCAACTTGCAGTGTAAGTTTCCGTCTAGTAGTCTCATCTCTGAAAGGTGTCTGATGTTACATTATAGTCACTAGTAGGAGGATTAAGAATATGAGGGTTGTCAAAGAAAAGGCAGCATGTAGCCAACAAGGAGAAGGTTCACCTGAGACAGAAACAAGGCCTTCTCTTGAGTTAGGTACAATCAGATTAATTAGGGCAGATCTGAGCTACTGCCTTTGCTGTCCTCTCTGGCCTTTTTGCAGGGAATTTTTGCAGGACAGTCATCAAAAGGTGCAGGTGTAAGTTATCATCCCAAGCATTTCAGTGCAGAGTGCGGTATTTGAGATTAAACTGTTGGTCATATGCACTCAACTGACCTGCAAGAGAAGTATGTATTTCTGCCAACTCTAATATACAGGCAGTAACCTCTGTCAAAGTGAGACAGTCACGGAGAATAGCAGCCTCCTGGATACTATTCCCTCTGCTACCACATAACTACTCCGCTGCTTGAAAACTATGCTTATCCCATATTTTTACAGCATTAAGGAGAAGTTTATGCCACTCTGCTGGTATATAAAGTCATGCTCTCACTGGTTAGTAGATATAAAAATTAATATATTATGATTATTTATAAGATTTTGAAAATGAAAACATTTACCAAACACATTTTTTTTAAAAAAAGCTCATATACATCTAAGCTTTAAAAAAGAGTTTTTTATGTATGTGAAGATGATGTGAAATTGAAATAGTGCAATTTTAAAACAAAAGTTAGTGCAGGAGATAAACAGCGAAAACAGAAGCCTTGGGGAGAGTGAGTTCTTAGCAGAAATATATTGCTATCTAGGTACAAATGAAAACATGGATATGCTTTCAAAAGAACCAACATGGCTATATCCAGTTGGCTTCCAGTGAAATTAAAATTTTCATAGGGGACTGAAATTATGAAGCTTTTAAAAATACCTAATTTTGACATGGCACTTTTGATGTCAGGTGACAGTGATTAACCAAGTGGCTGCTATCACTCAAAGAAATACCATCAAATTAAAAAGTGCATTTCCTTTATAACTATTACAAGTAATATTTCACCAATTATTTTTCTCATTCTTTTTTTCTTCTCATGTATGTTTAACAGTATTTTGTAAATCATTTATTTATAAGAGTGGACAACACCCCATTATCCATTTTTTCAAACACCAATATGAAAGACTTTAAAAAGGAAAAGCTTTAAAATGGAAAAATATGTGTACTAAAACTAAAAAAAACATTGTCAGGGAAAATAGAGAAAGACTTCAGTACCTTAAATAACTTTCTATTAATTTTATTAAAATTATTTGATTTTAAATTAATGCTAACCTTTCAAAATAAGAAATTGTATGTGTAAAATGTTTGCCTATTATGACTAATGATGAAATAAAGGAATAGCTGATGCTTCTTACTGGAGTAGTTAAAAGTAATGCAAAGACATCAAATGAAAATTCTGACTATATAAAAGACTGTAAGAATTTGTCTTTGCCCAGAGGCATTACATCAGCTTGTGGAGGTAATGGACAGAATATAGGCAAGAAATGGAAATAGCCAGACCTTGTAAAGAAATTTAGATTTATGTAGACAAGGAAGATGATATAGGCAAATCAGCAAGTACACCTGTGCAATGACTAATGATTTTTCTGTATTAATTATTGATTATTTTTCTATAGTTGAGGTTTTATCTCTCAGTCTTTCCAAAGAATGTGAAAAGAATGGCAATACATAAGGGTGAGTAGAGTTGTGTGTATATGCATTTTTACAAACACACACATGCACATACTTAAGTAAAACTTTTCCACTTTTAACTTTTAGTAACTCACTTAACTCAACTAGGAGAGAATCCAGAACTTCTTGTTTTAACATTATAAATATTTCAAATGTAATAAAATCTATTGTAAAAATGTACATTCGGTTGCTTTATGAGGCACAGAACCTGCTAATGTATTTTCAGAGAAGGTCATATGTACTCCATTCCGTCCACTATCAGGCAATGGTGGAGAATCCAGGGGCTCACGCTTGATTGCTTGAACCAAGCAGGGACTTTTGAATTCACATTGCATTTTTAAAATCTCGTTATTTTGCTCTTTCTCTTCCACTGAATTTGTGTTATAGAATTGATTGTAGCATTCTATAAGTGGTTGGTCCGTCAAGCTTTCCAAACATGCAGAGTTTGGAGGGCAAAATGGAGCCATCTCCCTACTCCATCGTCCCTTACAAGATCTGTTCAAATTTAGGTTGGGATGATTTGTTACAATGCATTGCCAATTACGTTGTGTATGAACACAGTGCCTTGGTTTCTGACACGGTGAAACTTGCTCACAGAGGTCTGGTTCTGTTTTAAGGTGCACTATATTGGAATAACTAAACAGCTGCTTTCTCGCTGCACCACTCTCATCCAACCAAGCTCGATTTTGTGATGTCAAGAAGTTATCAGCAATGTTTTCAGCATCAGAATCGTACTCTGTTTTGATAGGCATATCAAATGGAAACACTGCATCACAAGGAGACCCTGAGGACATTAATGGTCTCTGTAATTTCATATGATCTGCAGGACAGCTCTCCATATATCGCTGTTGTAAGCCTGAGTGAGATTGGCAGCTTTCTGCATTTCCCCAGTAGGAAGGGCGGGTGGATGCGAAATTTAAGAAACTTGGGTCTCTGTTATATAATGATCCAGCTCTTCTGCTTGAACCTGTATTCATTCGTTGATTTATAAAACAAGAGTTTGAGTTCCTTGGAGTCCAACTGCTGTTTGTGGTGCAGTTGTTTTGAACGCCCAAAACTGATGTATTAGAACTCAGAGGTTCCTCTAACAAAAAACACTCATCATTATTATTAGGTTCAAACTTCACTTTTACATTATCTTCTTCATTTTTCACTGCAGTCCAGTTAAGATGCTTCAGTTGGCCCAGGGTTTCAATGGCACTGTTATAAGAAAGTCCTTCCAGGTTTCCTTTCAAACTGGCAAAAGTGCTTGGTATCTTCCGTTGCTTATCTTCTTCCCTTTCAACAGCAACAGAGAAAAGCAATCAATCAGAGATTTTCTGTAATATGAATGAAGTGGTGCATTATACATTACAAGCAACTTTGTAATTAACTTAATATGAGACTTTCACACCATGGTCCATATCACCTACATATTTAATCGAGAGATAAAAAGTAGTGGGCATACATCTGGACATGAATCTACATGGGCATGTCTACATGACACAACTATCCTTTTTTTTCTGGCACTATTTCATTTAAATTATAACATGTATCTTTTTCATTTTGGGTAAATATTTCACTCTTATACTGCACACAGAACACTAAGATATGGTACTGACACTCATTCTTTTGTTAAAAAATATATCTAACAAGGAATCATTAGGAAACATAAGGACATTCTGATTAAAGTGATTTGAGTAAGAGCTATGGTGGTCCCCCATTTTGAAAGCATAGTTAATTGAGAGGGAAGAAAATGTCTAATTAAGTGTCTAGAATAGACACAGATGCTCATATTTGGAGTGGGTTAGTTTTAGTCTAAATTAATTCATATCATCTTTTATTTCTAAGGTGGTCAGCAAATTTCCATTATCTATAGTTAAAAAGAATTCAAAATTAATTAAAAGTTTTGACAAAAAGAACTGTTTCAATATCTATGCTACCCACAGTATTCCTGGAACTTCAATTAATCAGGCAGGATCAATTTTAAGAAACCATATGCACCATGAGAGCAACAAGTGGTATCAGAATTCCTTGGGTATGGATTCAATGTGCAAGAACTTCCAGTAGAGGGAGTCCTTTCTCTCCACAAAGAGAGACTATCCCATTTTAACAGATGTACACCAAGCAAGGACAATATTTGATTTCTTCTTCTGCATGAGATATCAAATATTTTCAATCCTCTGCTAAATATTACTGAAGTGTGATAATCTAGAATCTATCAAATAATACACGTTCACTGCAGAATGAGCTTCTCAGGAAACGGTATAACTGTAAAACAATGGATTGGATAAAATGAAAAAGCTACAAAAGTTTACATCCCAAACAAAGAATTTTGCAGCAAAATAGTATATAGTGAAAAATCTCAAAAGAACGTATGTTTCCAGGAAGACATTTTAACAAAGAAGTACTATTGTGGATAAAAATAACAGGAGAAAGATAATGTTTCTATCATGACAATAAAGATAAATGGTTCCACCAGCTTCAGGAAGGAGGTCCTCTGCTATTCACATGAATCGTAGGAGATACGCTGTCTGCAAAAGATATCTAGTTAGAAGTTCAAAGAAATGGAAGAGTGGGGACGAAGAAGAACCTATTTGGGAGGAAAGGAAAAAACAGATGGAGAGGTCCTCTTTAAATACAAATCTGTGGACTTGTCATCCAGAACTGTCATCCAGAAAAATAAAAAGAACATTATACAATGTTAAAACAAATAGATTTATCTGTGAGGTAAAAAATACTCCAAAAGAAGTCATTCTGCAAAAAAACCAAAATAGTCTGGTAAACAAGCATTTTGTTTTTGTAATACTCTATTTTAAAATATATGTGTTTAGGGAAAAAAAAGAAAGTAGACAGAGAACATTATTCAGACTTTTAATAGCCATTTTATATGATCCAAGACAAAAATGTATGCAGGAGATGTGGATTTTTTTCTACTATTTTTTCCATTTATAAAGTACACCAAGTTCTTCTCACACAGCTCTTGTCTTAGGCTTATCCTTTTAAAGATCCTAAACAAAAAAAATCAAATACATTCAATTTTTCATGAAATATGGAATTGTTTCAGTATGGGAAAACATACTTACTTCAATATTTGCTGTTGTGCAAGGACATACTCTGAACAACCACTTCGGTACAGAAGCTGAGTGTTAGCTTGAACCCAGAACCAGTGATCTTCATTCGTTTGTATTTTGACTAGAGAAATGCCATTTTCTCCATTATTCCTTGCTATACAATTTGAAAGAAAATATATTTTAATACAAGCAATATTTAACAACTTTGGTGAATGCTCACTAGTTTGTTTTTCTGCCTTGGAATAATGACTACAATAAAAGACAAACCCAAATATGTCACAGAACTAGGCAAACTATACACACACACAAAAAACAAAACAAATAAACCAAAAAGAAAAATCTAACAGGGCAGTTAGGAACCCTCAAAAAGTAACCAGAGCTTTTTGTTATTACAAGTTCATTATAATTTTCCTCTCTTAGTAACAGACTCGCGAGAAAGTATTAATAAAAAATGGCGCTCTAAGAGGAATGGTTTTAAAGAAATAAAACATTTCAAGCTGGTGCAACTAAAACCTCTAAGGGAGAATGATTTGCTCACTGGAGAAGACTTACCATCAAAGTTACCTCTAGAAAAATCTGAATTACAGTATAGGCTCTTACCAGGCCCAAAAACTGGAAAAACATGAGTCAAAAGCAAATCAAGAGTTTTAAATACAATAAATAGTAATCTTGCTCTGGTTTCCTGATCTTTGAGGGAAAGTAACATTTGTGTTACATTTTCATCAGAGGTGTAGATATTATCTTTTATCATGTGAAATGCAATGTTATAATTTTAATAAAGCATATTTTGTGTATTTTTATTATGATTTTTAATATAACTGTAACAATGGCATTTCTGAATTAGGCCAATTAATACTACTGTCTTTTGAAGTAGATAGGTTTTTATAGAGACGGGAAGTTAGAGATTAAATAACAAAAACAAACAAACAAACACAAACTCCAAAGATATAAAGCATTTGCACCAATAGATCAAAAGCTTAACAAGTGAAAAGAAAAGCAAAGTTCTGTCTCCATAATATATATAAGCCAGAAGAACTTAGAAAACACACCTTTGACTTGGTTTTCAGCACTCTGTAACACATTAGGGAAATCTGCACCTTCATGATGACTATTTCTTCCATATATTTCTGCTGCTTCATACAGACCTAAATTAGCTTTTGAATTGCAGCTATAGAAGACAAATTATGAAAAAATCTGTATCAGTGAATGACGAAGTAAATTCACAAACTGTGAAAGATGTGATAGTCAAGCTGTCAACTACGAACAAAGATTAATGTTTGTATATGTTTCCTGCATCATATGGATGCTCAAACTGGTGTATGATTGGAATTCTGCATTTAATTATGAGGAATAGATATGTTTAGGAACATTTTGCTCACCTATTTCTAGAATAATTTCTTTCAGCTTGAATTGAGACAAACATGCATATTTGGCTTTGCCTATCTTAGGCAGAACTACCTTAGCTCACTCACCAGCAAAGCATTCAGGAGTTAGGACTTCAAATTGCAACAATCACAATGTGATTTTAATGGATCTCTTCCAATCTTTAATTAAAAATGCATAGGAGGGCTGGTAAAATGTGTAAAGCCTATGAAACTGTTTTCCAACTGTTTATAAAGACCAACAGAAAATAAATGTCTATGACTTTCCTCACCATTCCTGGCTAGCACACCTTAGGCCTGAACTAAATGAGACACCAAAATTAAATGCATACCTCATTCTTCTCAGCTATTATATTCTAAGCCACAGTTCAGTCAGTTAACAAATCTTACAGTAAAGCACCTCTCTTCTAGAAGCTGAATTTTGATCATTAGCTAATTTCATCCAGGCTACTGTAAAGCTAGCAGGTAGAAATGACTTTTGATCATCTCTACTCAAACTCTGATACAAAAATCTGCATATTCTTTTATATCAGACTTCTAACAATTTAGTTCTTGACGATGTATGTATTAAAACCATATTAGATGTGTGGGTAGTAACTCCACACATAAACAAGCATATCTTGGTTAAAAGTCACTGTGAAGCTGTCAGTCACACTGATAAACATTTTACTTCACAACAACAGACTTTGTGGCTGTAAGCTTATATTTAATCTTTAACCAACAGTGGAAAGCATAATCTTACTCCCAAAAAAGAACTCTGAAATTCAATCAGAAAAGGGTAACAAAAATAAGTATTAGGAAGGAAATATACAATCGGTCCTAATCTTCTTGGATTGATACTCTCTGATCATTTACTGAGATAGCAGACTTACATGTTCATAAGTTCTCTAAATCTCTTGTAGTAATTCAATTAAATATATATATATATATACAAACTCTGTATATATATACAGAGGCTGTTTGTGAATACCACCTCTGTACACAGGAGCACACACACAGAAGTGCACACATTCAGTTTTCTAATTTTATTCTTTCTTTTGTTTACTTCCAAAATGCCCAAGTTCTAGTAACTGTGCTATTGGAAGTAACTAAACTTTGAGAAGTCTCAATAAAAATATTTTTAATTTTTCAACTTCTGTAACTAATAGAATAAATTATTGCTTTAATACCTTCTGAGCCCATGGAGAAAAATCTGCATAAGCTATTCACTTTCCCAAGAAAGTGTTTTTAAATAGAGTTTTTTACCATAATCTACACTTTTTACATGTTTAATATGCATAAAGACCGTAGTATAGCTTGCTAAATACTAAAGTATTAATTTAAAAATACTTCATATTCACTCCTGCTGCATCATCAGCTTTGTGTTTTGCTTTCACAAGCAGGCTTTTCATTCTCATCTCTGTCACAGAAGGGAGAAGAAGTGGCACCACTATGCAGAATAAGGACAACTGAGGTGGTAATACTGTTCCTGATGAGGACTTCTTCCTTTGTCCAAAGAGAAACTTTAGTTTGCCTTGAAACTGCATTGTCTGTATATACATATTAAAACAAACAAACAAACAAACAAAAAAGCTATCATAAACATCAATGTATAAAACATTTAATACTGTAATATTTAAAATGCTAAATAAGATATATAGGATATATAGACTCTGATGTTTAAATAAACCCCAAAACTAGTTTTGAAACAGAGAAAAGAAAGCTTAGGATTTCATTATTTTCATACAGTTTCTGAGAGTGAAACTCTCATGGTGGCATTACCAACAGTAAAATGAGAAATTTGAGGGTGCTTTTTTTTCCATCCTATATGTTTAAATAAGAAGTTCTGCATTATTTTCAATTTGCCAAGACTAGAAGCTTATGATGGTGCAGCTATGTCCTGCACACCTGAGTCTGAAACTCTGTTCTCTCCAATAATATGATTTCTTCTTTCTTGCACTTGGTCTGGGAAGTGTAAGGACTGGCACAACCAACCCAAGGGCTGTGCTGCAAGACACCAATGGAAAAGACATATATTGAAATATTCAGATAGGAATCACCTATTTCTGTTTCAAAATATCATATAAGCAAAAAGCAGAGATCCGCACAGCATATCTTGACAGATCAGAGTTCTGTCAGAGATCAGAGGTTCAGAGATCTCTCTGATCGAAGTTCTCCTTCAATGCAAGTTCCCATAGAAAGCTCTGTATTACTGTTGATATTGGAGAAGCTAGCCTATAGGGTAAATGTGACCAATGTCATCATCCTTTCATCAGGATGCTTTATGCAGCAGTGCTGTTTCCTTAGCTTGCCTAGTTAAATATGGTATCTCATTTTGCTTGCACGTGACTTATTTTCCATAAAAAGAAACAAGATTTGACCTTATTACAAGCAAATCAGGAAGTGATTTCTAGAAATAAGCCACTACTCTTCTAGCAAGAATAATTAAGCAGTATATGAGACATATAAGAATATATGAGATCTTGATCTGTTTTTTTATTATAAAACAGTCCTTTATGAAAGTAGAAAAGAAATAATAATAAAAATTCAACATTTAAGCACAAGTGAGGTACTCACTTCTTTAAAGTGAGTACCTCACTTGTGCTTAAATGTTGAAGATGAAAACCAGCTGGCCTCCTATGTTCTAGGCCTAATACAAAAGGAGGACAGGTGCTATCCCAAAGACTTTAATACATAAAAGATTCTTGACACTTTCAATTTTAAACATTACAGCCTTTCTTTTCCTTCTATCATTCCTCTATCAATAAATTCCTTAGTCCTTATCAATAAATATCTTTATGTGTTTCTTGCTATTCAACAAATTAAAATTTTGTCTTCGTGGCTGTCTACAACATATATATTTATGTTCAAATATCTTTCATATGAAATAATTTTCATCTGTACGATATGATAACAGTTCTGCATGTGAAATTATACTTACAAGGAAGCCAGAAGTACTGTCCAACAAGCAACGAACTCGACAGACGAATGAGCGAGTTAAGAAAGAAGAATAATCTGTTGTCATGCTGTCGTTATCTTGTGCTTTAAATAATTTACTTAGAATATATTCTTCTCCTATAAACAACAATGAAGGCAATATATGTCAGATTATACTAAAAAAATAAAATTTATTATACCTTCTTGAAAAGCTGTTATGGAAATTGCTAAAATTATTTTATGAAAGGGTGAATTTAAATTAAATCATGTAAATAAACTTGCATATGCTCTACCAAAAGAGAAAAAAAAAGAAAAAAAAAAAGAGATGCTTTATAATGAGATTCAGGGGAGTTCTTTCAGGAACTTAGAATTTTTTTCAGGAACTTTTGAGTTTTTGTGATTTTCAATATTGCAAAACAAGAAAACAGATGCTTCTGAGATTAGAGATAATACATCAGAAAAAGGAACAAAATAAGGAATAATACTAGTGAATGAAAAGAACAAATTAACAGTGGCTCATTAGTTCAGCTGTTGCCTGTTGCCTTTTTGATGAAGCATTTGCCTGTTTTGGGACTACAGGTGCATAGCTTTTGAAATACTTATTTCCCAAAGGACACACACATGTATTTGTCAGAAGTATGAACACAGAAAATGAAATTTTCTGCTTCACAAAAATTAGGACAAAAATTCCAAATGTTCATAAATTTTTATAATTTTAAAATCTTCATGCACATGGTTTCATTTGTTTTCTCTTCCCTTATTGCAAAATTTTGCAAAGTTCTTCAGGTTTCCATAAGGACTAATGCAAAACACTAAAACTTAAGACATTCATGTGTTCCTGATGAATTCATAAAGGCTATGGAAGGATTTCCTGCTAGCTTTTTTTTTCCCATCCAGAAAATAATTGCTTCCTCATCTTCTACTAAAATGCATACATTTTACTGAAATCAATTGTTCTTTATAAATTTAAAATTTTCAACCCCAAGATACTTTCTGTACTCATGATTCCAGCTTTATTTCTGTTGTACAAAGGAGAAGCTTTCTGCATATATCAATCTACCATCATAGGAAAATGCAGCTTCAGGAGAAAAATACTGCTGAACTTATTCCTGCTTTTGAAGTTTCCTAGCCATAAGACTATGCACAGGAAACCAAATGATAGAAAGTGATATCACCCCTGTTGTATTGTGCAGAAAATCTTAAATGGGGGTTTCTCACAATTAGAAGATACTAATGTCTTGATCAGTGTGAACTAAAGGTTGGTAGGATGAACAATGATGATGTTCATCCTGTGTGATGGTAAAAATATCCATAGGCACATTATAGAAAAATAAAGGAAATATGAACTTGCAAGCATCATGCCACACACTACCTTGTAAAGGTCAAGGATCAGGAAGATACTTAATCTGTGGGACAGTCAGTAGCTTTATAAATGGCCACCATGCAGCCTTCCACTGAAGAATCTGACTTGGTGCGGAACAGAAATAGAAGAAATGCAAGTTTGACTGTATAGTGATGCCTACCTGTTTCTCTCTGTACTTGTTGTCCAGATAACATCTGGGGAGGGTTCATGGCCCAGTGTAGTTGTCTACAGAAATCCTGGCGATCATCCACATGAATGTAATCATATATGTTTTGGTGCATTACATCAGTCTGAAACAATTGCAACAAGGAATGTTTAATTTGTAAGTGTATTGGGGCAGAGAAGTATCTTTTGGTTGATACTTTCCTTAAAATAATGGCTAGTGGAGAATATCTTCAGAGCAATGTCTACTTGAAAAAAGTTACTTCAGAGGCCCCTGTTTTTCTTGTATGCATTTTGTCTTAACATCTCAAGATATTTTTTTAACTTTCTAAATGTTTGTGCATATGCAAATGACAGTAATAAAAAGTCCAAGCAGCAGACCGCTAGTAATTGTGTCCATCAGGGACTGATGCTGGGACAAATATTGTTTACTTTCTGAACAGGTGATGGGACAGAGTGCACTCTCAGGAAATTTTCAAAGGGTACCAACTGAGCAGAGCTGTTGATATGCTGGAAGGTACCAACTCCAGCAGCTGATATGCTGGAGAATAGAAATGCTATGCAGAGAGAGCTTGACAGGCTGTAAAAACAGGCTGATAAGAACCTCATGAAGTTCAACAAATGCGAACTCCTGCCTCTGAAATGGAATAAATCCATGCACAGCACAGGCTGGGAACGAACCAGATAGAAAGCCATTTTGCAGAAAAAGGCCTGGGAAACTGCAGGTGGGACAAGATGTCGAATACGAGTGAGTTCATCCTTACAGCAAAGAAGACCAAATTTCGGTTGGGTTGTATTAGAAAAAGCACAATCAGAAGATTGAGGGAAGTAGCTCTTCCCCTCTATTTTGTACTTACAAGACTGCATCTGGATTACTGTGTCTAGTTTTCGGCTCCCCAAGAAAAGAGAGATATCAGCCTACTGCAGTGAGTCAGGAGAGTGCTACTAATAATTTAGAGAGATGAGATATATGGTTTATCGTAAGAAGAGAGAAGAATTGGTTTTGTTCAGCCATAATAAAAAAAGGCTTTGGTGAGAACTTACTCCTTTCTGCATCTACCTCATAAAAGGATGTAGAGAACATAAAGCCAGACTCCTCTCAGAGTTGTACAGTGCTAGGACAGGAGGCAGCAGACAGAAGTTGAGAAATCTGACTTCATATGAGGGAAAGCATTTTTACATTTAGGATGATTAAAGATAGGAACAAGACTAAGACTAAGACTGCTTGTTCTGTTCACTGTTTCATAGACATTGTGGAATCTCCATCCTTGGAGCTATTAAGAACTTGACCAGGCAAGGCCCATCACAAGCTGCTTGAAGTGGACCTGCTCTGAGCAGGAGGTTGGTCTGTACAATCTCCAGAAGTCCATTTCAACTACATCATTCTGTAATTCTACAGCTTTACAATATATATGCTACATATGGACAACCAGTCTACAGTAGAAGCAATTTATAATAGAATTAAAAGGAAACATTTTGCTAAATCTTATATTTATAATAGATCAATTTTCTATTAACAATACTTTTACAAGAGAAATAAACTCCTGCAAAACTACAAGAAAGGCATCTTTATCTATGAGCTCAAAAAAAAAAAAAAAATCCCCAAACCAAAAAAATATAGCATAGTAAAATAATTTCAGTTACAGTTCACGTCTAGGCAGCAGTAGAAGGACATGGCAAAACAACACAAAACACATATATTTACCTGATGAAAGCCTAGATAATCCACAATAGTTGATGATGCATAAAATATCATTCCATCTGCACTCACAACCAATGCAAAACCATTCAGTGACTAAATAGGGGAAAAAAATAATTAAAAAGTTAATTAGAATTTAAAGATCTAAATGGGTATACAGTTTATAAACTTCACATACGATCTAGTCACTTCTCTTTTAAAAAGATTTCAAATATGAGCATAATGCAAACATGGCCAGAGCAGACTAGGCCTAAAGTTCACCCAATCCTATTTTCTTGTCTCCAATAGCAAATTCTCAGAAATGAGTACACAAAAAAAAGAGACAAGAATGTAGTGTTATTTTTCTAGGATGTTCTTCCAGCCCCCCACTACTCTAATTCTTCCTTTGTCTTTATATTTTAATTTAGGGGATTTTTCTTCCAAAACTTTGTTAAATTGCATTTCAAAACCACATGAACTTTAATACCCTCAAGGTCTTGCACCAATGAATTCCACAGCTTGGTGTAAAGTAGAAGAACATGAAAGCAAAGAGAAGAACTTTGTTCTTTCTGAGCCTGCTGCTTCCCATGTCCATTTAACATCTTTTAGTTACTTTACAGGAAGAGACAATGAACAACTGATATCCATTTATGTTTTCTATATGGAAGAGATAAGAAACAATCACACTGCGCAGAAGATGGGCTTCACATTTTTCTGGAAGCACATATGAATTTTATGTAATTTTAATAAAATAAGATGCCTTGAATTATAAATTTAATAGACGTGTTCTACATTGACTCAGATTTTCACATTTTTCTCAACTGTGATAATAGTCTTCAAGACTCTATCTGAATGGCTCACAAGTTCAATAGAATCAGAATTTGGGACTATGAAATGTTCATTTAATAAAATATTATCTTTTAATTGCAGAAGAAAAAGCACAAACACATACAGCATAAATCTAGACTTAGATTTGGTAATTCAGAAATAAATTGATGGGATTTAAATAGCATAAATGTGCTGAACTATATCTCCTCTCTCAAGAAGTCTTTTATATGACAAACAAGGCTCTAGTCCCATGTTTTGTATTAAATGTATAACAACATATTTAATGAATATATTCCTATTTATAATATGAACATATGGGGCTATGGGGATGAGTTTCTTACAAATATTGTTGTAGTTTCTGTACCTTTGCAGAATGGCTTTTTTATTCTCTAGAATGAACTCATGAATAACAATATAGAACACTCTCTTTTTCCTTTTTAACTTGATTACTGGTTAGGGTGACTAATTACAATACAATTCAAATATTGTTATCCTCTTTAACAACTGAAACAGTCATTAATTCATATAAGTTTAATAACAAGAGTTACCTACTTTTCACTGCTTTAATTTAAAACTTTAAATTCCATTCAAGTTGCTTTGAATATGTATGTATTGATAAATATGCATAATACAACAGGCTCCAACAAGAAAATTAAGTAAGTGTATTGTATTTTCCTTGTAGTATTGGCTTTGAAGATGCACTTGTATTTTAAAGTATGGCTACTTTCTTAAGTTCTCATAGAATAATATGTAATAATATATAATTATATAAATGCAATGACCATATAAAATAGGCAATGACTATTTCACTGATATAGACCAGTACTTAATCAAACTAATCTATCACATACTCAGTGAGGCCAGGAAAATATCACAGACTCAATGAGGTAAGAAAAGTAACTAGAAAAATCTAAAATTAAAAGAATAAATTAAATATATTACACAAATACTAACATCTCTCATGCTGCGTGCAGACTGATGGATTTTGCCTATCCTCCCTTAAAAAAGATTCACTAACATCTCTTTACTATGGCAGGCTTCCATTCCAAGGTGGATTAGATGATCCTTATACGTGATAGTGATAGTTTTGAGATCACCTGAGATTACAGTTTATAAAGTTGTTAATGAAATGCTGCTATATTATTATTATTATCATCTTTGTTTACCTTTTGCTCAATTTATGGTTCCGGTGACATATATATTAATCCTGAAGTACAATGAGGGGAGATTTTCAATTGCTCTGTAACCAGACACACTGACGTATTTTTGCATGTTTTAGGTTCCTAAATAAGGACCAGATTTTCAAGATTGCTTAAAGCCTGTTCCCACTGTGACAATGATGGGAAGAATTTCAAGAACCCATTGTTCAATATCTGACCTCCTCAGACCATTTGGTCCCACTCATAAATGCAGAGCACCTTCAGAAACTTGACATAGTGGGACCATGTATAGCCAGCTGTGCCTCAACAAACCTGTGAAATGGTGACTGGAGAAGTAAGATTTCATTGACTTACATACTCGCAGAACAGGGCTTACAGCAACTGATTTAACCAACTCAATGCTAATCAGGAGCCAGCTGCAAGAATAATTAAGGTGAAGTCAGCTGCAACAATAGTTAAGGGCAAACAGTGTCCTGTTTTAGTTCAGCCCAATGAACATAGACCCTTTTCAGAATAAATGTTATCTCTGGGTAGATGGATTATTGTTCATCACTAGGTATCCCTGTCTACTACTGAATGGTTGTTCAATCTTCTGTTGGAAATAACGCCCACATTCATCCTAGCAGCTCACCAAACATAAGAAATTCTGTCAAGATTTTTACATCTTCACATCTGTGCCTTTTCCCTGTGCTGAGGGAAGCCTCTGTGGATGGCGACATTCATTTACAATAACTAGTAGAGACATGAAAGTATTATTGATGTCTTGTCTTTTTGTACTCTTCTGCACAACAATGAGACTATCAGTGACACAATGCTAGGAATTTTATTACATTTGCATATCTGGCAAGACTTTTAATTTGGACAGACTAAAATTTTCACAAAGATAGCCATATAATATTAAAGGAGACTCCTTTCGACAGGTGACTACTGCTGTTGATGTGCACACTTCCGAAGAACTTCAGTTTATCCTATACAACTGGGACAGCTAGAATTAATATATTTTTTTAATTCATAATGCACAAATAATTAATGTACCAAACAACATTTGAGAGGACTTAGAAAATTACTGCAAGATCTATGGTCATAAAATCTCAGATAGAATCATAACGATTCTCATTAAAATGTACAATGCACTTTCCATTGTCTTACAGGCATGCTTTTTTTTTTTTTTTTAACACCTTTAGGAAATAAGGGAAGCATCTGTCTTTTCCAAGTATAGTCTTTATAACTTAAGAAATAAATAACCAGATTGTAAAATGAATCTTCTGTATCTTACATAATGGGTTTAGGCCCGTAGGAGATCTGTGTCTATCTTTAAAATGTAAAACTTGCTCCCACACAACGGAATACAGTCACAAAGCAGGAGTGCACTAGATCCAGTGCAGAGCTCTTTAGGAAGGGTAAGGGCAAACAGGACCATGTGCATTTTTAAGCATTGAGAAGAGTGGATTAGTGACAGTGAATACATCTGTAAGGCTGTAGGAGGAATTAAAGAAGGGTGAGAGCATCTGATGCAAAAGGAGAGAAGTAGAGGGAAAGTTCAGGTAGTCAAGTGTTTACATTAAGACAGAACTGAATATGGATTTGAGGAAGCTATATAGATGAAGAGACATATAAACTCTCCTCCATATTGTTTTCCTTTTCACAGAATGACAGAACGGTTATGGTTGGAAGAGACATCTAGAGATCATCTAGTTCAACTTGCCTGCTCCAGCAGGGACACCCAGAGCACGGGGCACAAGGGTGGCATCTAGGTGGGTCTGGAAGACCTCCAGAGAAGGAGATTCCACAGCCTCCCTGGGCAGCCTGTTCCAGGACTCTGTCACCTTCACAGTGAAGAAGTTTCTCCTCACACGGAGATGGAACTTCCTGTGTTTCAATTCACACCCATTGCCCCTTGTCCTGTCAGTGGTCACCACTGAGAAGAGCTTGGCCCCTTCCTCCCTACATTTCCCCTTGATGTACTGATACATATTAATCACATCTCCTCTCAGCCTTCTCTTCTCCGGAGAAAACAGGCCCATCTCACTCAGTCTCTCCTCATAGAAGAGATGGTCCACTCCCTTAATCATCTTTTTTGCTCTCTGCTGGATCCTCTCCAGTAGCTCCACATCCCTCTTATACTGGGGAGCCCAGAACTGCACCCAGAACTGCTCCAGGTGTGGCCTCACTAGAGCTGAGCTGGGGCAGGATCACCTCCCTTGACCTGTTTTTTTATTTTTTTTAGAAAATGCTTACGTCCTTTTCTGAGTTAAGATGCCTAACTCAGAGAACTTAGAACTAAGCGTCTCCTAGTTATCATAACCCCAAAGACAGACATCAGATGCTCTGCCTTGCAGGTGGGAGGAACAAAATCCACTTCACTGCAGCAACAACTTTTACATAGCTATTCGGGATTAACAAAAATTCAATGTGACTTAACCTTATTTAAAATATGACAAGCTAGATATACAATCAAATTTCATACTCACTGAGTCTTATCCAAAATTGCAAATGTTTCTGTTTTATCAATATTTCCCCAACGCTCTGTGCAGTATGAAACCTGAAATTTGCAACAAAGGACTCTAAAGCAGTCAAGGGTGAGAGATACACTTGATACACTTTAGTGTATATAGTTGGGGAAAAGGAGAAGATCATTTGCTAGCACAGCTCTGGGATGCAGGGTTGTAATGACTCCAAATCAGTGTGGCAAAGACGTTTTTTTGAGTTCTCAAAAATATCTCTCAGATACTTTAAAAAATTCCATCTTCATGCCCTGCGCATTGTAGCCAGAATCCTGATGATTTTGTATGCTGAATGGAAGACAAGAGACAGCGTCAATCCATGAGAATGAAAGAAAAAATAATATGTCTTTCTTATTTTAAGTTACAAGATCTCATATTTAACAGGACAATCGCTGCAGTGTATCGCTGCATTTATGATTTTAAACATCTTCAGTTTCTGAAATAAGATATTGGTCTGAAGTTTCCCCTCATTTGTAGCATATGGGAGATTGCCAGAATCACATCAGCAATTTGTCTGGATTAACAACTCAGAGAAAGAAAAGGGCAGGAAAAGATGAGGCTGTGGACCTGCTTTATAACTACATAGTTCAGATGTCCTAACATAAGCACCTCTGTTGCAGCTCGGCAAAGCACATGTATACCTAAGCACAGAGAAGAGCAGCCTTTCCCATTTGAGCCTATTCCACGGTGTAGAAATCCTGAAAAGCCTAAGTACGGCTCTTGGATTTAGGGGAAAATAATCCATGTATACACACACACAGATTTTACTGCAGACATTAGAACTTTTGCAATGAAGAACAACTCTTCTAATCTGAAAAAGTACATGATTGCAAACTGCCATTCGTAAGCCATATGGATTCAATGACAGATGGAATTTATGATCCAGGATAATAGCTGAAACATGTGCAACAGACTTAAATATGCATTGTGAACATTTGTTTGTTTTTATTTGGCTTTTTAAAAACACTTACATGTGTTTTCTACACTGTATTTTAAAAATTAAATCACTTTTTTTTTTTCCAAATGGAAAAAAGATTTTGGCACCAAACAGGCGTCTGTGTTCTTTTGAAAAACATGTACATCCAATTATGTACTCACGAAAAGCTACACCTGCTACTGAAACAACAACAACAAAAAACAATTAATCTGTCAGTTCAAAGAAAGTACAACATTATTCTGGTGCCTGCAGTAGATGTGAGATGAAAGTTATCAGCTCCTTCCATTAGCGAAAAGGTTCTCTTTGGGAATGAAGGCAAACATTTTGAGGAAGATAGGACTTCCTTTGGCAAGATCCTTTATATATCCTGATATTTTTTAATGGTCCCATAGCAGAAAATCAGCCAGCAAATACTTCAAAGATATTTTTGTCAAGGTCATGACATAGTAAAAATAAGGAAAAAAAAAAAAAAAAAAAAAAAAAGAACAAGTTCCAAGCCACATTTCTCTTATTACTCTTCCTTGAAATAAAGGAAAATTCACAAGCATTAGGTCTCCAGAGACCATGTTGCTACGGTTACTAAAGTACAACAATCCAGTCCTGCCGCACTGCCTTGCTTTGAACAGATTTTCAAGTCACGCAACATGGGTACCAAATTTCCAGGGTCAGCTGGCTTGCAGTTTATCTGGAATAGTTTCATTTAATTTCTGGGTTTTGTGTCCTATACAGGATGGGACCATTTGCTGCTGATCTAAATAAATAGCTATTTAAAGGTTCTGGAAATTATATACTCGTTTTTGGCTTTCATATCTTATGATTATAAGGAGGAAAATACAGTTAATGTCTGTCTAATAAAGTTCTGTCTTTAACTGTATTGTTAAAATAATCAGTATTTCCGTTCACGTCTGATTCACAACTGCTCTTCTCAAAAATCACTCAGGAATCCCTATGAATCTCTTTATAAGCCAAAAAATTAACTATGAATTAAAACTGAGAATAAAGGACCATTCACAAATATTGCATCTAGTGACATCAGAACTCGTTCTTTAATCAATAGATGCAGTCTTTTAGCCCTTCTGACTTACTTTGTATCTACAAAGCAAGTTCAAGGGAATATTTTTGTGATTATTCAATGCAAGGGAAAAGTGGCAAAATTGTTACTTGCATTCAGTTTTGATCAAAGTTTTTAAGCAAAAGGAGCCACAAAGGAAACAAATTTCTATTGTTTGAGCCAATGGAGGATGTAAATCCTATGGGTCCAGGCCTAGAAATATGGGTTTATGTTGGAGGGGAAAATATTTTATCGGATTGGTTTTCATAGATAGCTGTATGCAAGACAGTGGAAATAATGAAAGTAAGGATGAAGTTACAGTGGCAAATGTTTCTTTTCAAATACCAAGAAGTATGTAAATATGGTCATTAAATACTTTCCATTCTTGGTAACTACATGAATGTAGAAAAACTACATTCACCTTCCTTCCTATCTGCCTAGCATCATTTCAAAGGCATCATTTCAAATTTCAAAGACAATGTAGAAATTTACAATCTAGTGCTGTGTTAACTCAGAATGAAGCTAGGCAAGAACTGCAAATATCATTCACATCTGAGGAAGATTTTGAACTCTAGCCTTCACATTTACTATTGGATAGGACAACCTATCTGAAGGGTGGGGAAGACCATGTGAAATTTCTTGTTACAAGTCTCACCATTACATCACTTCAATAGAGAAATTAGACCAAACATAGAGATATTTTTTCTATATATACCTTATTCTAATGAGAGAGCTGGATCCTCAAGAGGTAGAAGACAAACCCATTCTCAAGGAAGTCAGTTAGGAAAATATGAGTAATTGGGCTCTCATAATTGTGAGCTACAAACTTTCAGGAAAGCATAGTAGTCCCCAGACAGTGAGACTGTAATGTATGCACACATATAGATGCATTTCAATATTGATTTGATGCTTTATGATTTATATGTATTAAGTATTGGACACATCAAGAACAAATTTGCTTTTAAACGCACAACTTTGACAGCATGACGGGCAACTGTAAATATAGTTTTTCTATCTTATACTTTCCTCCTAAGATAAGCTAGCTTAGTGTTAATTAAGCTTGCTTGGTCTTTAGGACCTCTCTTCTTACTATATAATCTATCTGCTGGCCTCCAGTGGGGCCAAGTCCTCAAAAACAACCATTCTGTCAAAGATGGCATTGAAGAACAGATTTGACTCAAACAGACTGGCCTCAGTTCCAGAAAGACATACATGGCAGTTGAAACCAATGTTTTTTACAAGTACTAAACAATAAAAATTCGATTTCAGACTATGGTATGTGCTTCCAGAGCAGAACAATATTAATGACTAATACCTTAAAGATAGGTAAGGGCAAGTTTTTATCTGTTGCTGCAAAAGCAAATTCACAAGTGACAGCAAATACCTCAGTATAAATCTGTTACATAGTATGCTTGTATAGAAAATTATTATTAAAACATTTTTTATAAGGCTTGAGAGATTTTCTTAATTGTGAAAAAACATGATTCTTTTCTTCATATTAACAATTAGGGGATTTGTATGAGAAGTGAGCACAGGAATATTACCTGACATTAATTATTATATTAAACAAGGAAAGGGTCTATTTATAGTAATCTAAAGCAGCACTTCAAAGTATGAATTCTACAATTTTCAGACAAAAAACACATTGTGTATATCATACACACATATATGAATGATAATTGCATATGCAGGTGAGTACTTGGATGAATATGATAATATAAAAGCAGTTATCATGAAAGGATACTAAAGTCTTATGTAATTTCGTGTATCTTTTTCAGTCTTTTCTTCAGTGCTTTCAATACAGATTTAATCATGTGAGCCTGACTACTTTTACTTGAGAAGACTCAAAATGAAACATTATTTGCTCGCTACTGTGCACTTGTGAAAATAGAGGAAGCTAGGTAGCCTTTGTACAATTTCTACGAATGTAGTAAGATTACCCATTATTTTCCACAGCAATAATAAATGACTGAAAAGCCTTGAATATTTATTCAATGTGTTAGACAATTAGATATATGTAAGTATCAAATGTCTGGTCTTTTTTTGCAGTGCTTTTTACATGTAAGTATTTCAGGTCTCTGAAGAGAAGGGTCTCTCATAATGTCCTATCCATAACTGACTTTTTATTCACACTTAAAAACTGAAAACTAGTGTGAATGACAGACATCTCTTACTGTAAAACATCAAAACCTAAAAGAGACAATACTGCCTATATTAGAGACTATTGTCTCTAATGCCTACATATTGTAAGAAAAGCAGAATATACTGTCCTAATTTCAGAGCATAATTTTTCTGTTAGTATTTATTATATTTTTTGAGACAGAAATGTTTTTGGAGGGAAACAGAAAGCAAGCTAATCTGTACTTCATATGCTGTTCAATAGTATATGTTAAAACATCCATGTTTTCAAAGATCCTTTCAAGACAGTGGAGTTTTTACAGAATCTGCTGTTTCAGAATTTGACTCTGGGCACAGTCTTACTGTGCTACTGTACATTTTATGCTTGTTTGAACCCATGAGTACCCTGGATAAAACATATGCTGTCACATACTGTCAAAAGGTGTTGATATCAATCTGTTGCCGACAAACAACCAATTCTTTCACTAAACTAAATATAAGGTGAATGTTAGTGGAGCAGATAAATTATCTAAACAGGAGTAACAGCAGTTGCAAAGCTTATGCTTAAACTGAATTACAGACAAGAGGAACCCATGAATGTCTATGAATCTCTGCTTTAGTCCGAGCAGATGCTTGCCAAAATGATCATCATTTCTCTTGAAATTTCTGGGACAGGAGTAGAACTGTTTGAAGGACCTCAGTGCAATCTGTTCTCCTTTCTCCAAATAAATACTGTGTACTTCCTACTAGAAAATTGTACATTCATTTTTTTTAATACCTCTTTTTTTCTTCAGTTCAACCTTGTCAAATACCCAATTCAGGTTTTATTAAATAAGGTAGGCAAAAATTAAAATTGAAATGTATCCAATATTTCTAGTGAAATATGTATTTTTTTCTTATGAAATCTTTATATTCACAAAACGAAATCACTGTACTATCATCATACCATCTTGCATGAATTTGCTTTATGGACTATCACTTCACCTCACTAAGATGGTAGATGGGCTTCCAGTCTTTGGGCTATTTAGGACATTGGTTGGGAGAGTCCTTTACCTTGTTTTTAACACAGAGATGATTTATCCTTAAAGTTGGCCTACTTGGCCCCTTGAGGTGGAAGACACCTATGGTGAGCAAGATAAACCTCCCCAAAATTCAGGAGGAAAAGTCAGTGACCTGTTACGCCACCTGGACACTCCCAAATCTATGGAGCTGGATGGGACCCACCATCCAGGGTTCTGAGGGAGCTGGCAGAAGTGCTTGGAAACTGTCCAATGTGATGCCCATCTACAAGAAGGGTCAGATGGAGGATCTGAGGAACTACAGGTCTGTCAGCCTGACCTCAGCATCATGGAAATTTATGGAGCAGATCATCTTGAGGGCGATAACACAGCATGTGCGTGATCACCAGGGGATCAGGCCCAGCCAACATGGGTTCATGAAAGGCAGGTCCTGCCTGATCAAGCTGATCTCCTATAACCAGCTGACCTGCCTAATGGATGAAGTAAAGGCTGTGAACTACTTAGACCCCAGGGGTCAGTGTTGGGGCAATCTTCATTAATATCTTTATCGACGACCTGGATGAGGGGATTGAGTGCACCCTTGGCAAATTTGTAGATGACAGTAAGCTGGGAGGAAGACTTGATATGCTTGAGAGTAGGAAGGCTCTACAAAGGGATCCAGACAAGCTAGACTGATGGGCTGAGGCCAATTGTATCAGGATCAGCAGGGCCAAGTGCTGGGTCCTGCACTTCAGTCACAACAACCCCATACAATGCTACAGGCTTGGGGCAGAGTGGATAGAGAGCTGTGTGGCAGAAAAACATCTGGAGGTGTTGGTCAACAACTAACCGAACACGAGCCAGTAGTGTGCCCAGGTGGCCAAGAAGCTTGTATCTGGCTTGTATCAGGAACAGTGTAGCCAGCAGGATGAGGCAAGGGATCATTCTGCTGTACTGAGCGTTGGTGAGGCTGCACCTCAAATATTGTGTTCAGTTTTGGGCCTATCACTACAAGAAAGATATGGAGGAGCTGGAGTGTGTCCAAAGAAGGGCAATGAAGCTGGTGAAGGGACTGAAGGACAGACCTTATGAGAAGTGGCTAAGGGAGTTAGAATTATGTAGTATGGAGAAGACATGGTTCAGGGGAGACCTTTTCACTCTCTACAACTACCTGAAAGGAGGTTGCAGTAAGATGGGGGTTGGTCACTTCTGCAAAATAGCTGCTGATAGGACAAGAGGAAAGTCTCAAGCTGGTCCACGGCTGGTTCAGGTTAGGTAATAGGAAGAATTTCTGCATGGAAAGAGAGGTGAACAGGCTGCCCCATGAAGTGGTGGAGTCACTATCCCTGGCAGTGTTCAAGAAAGGTGTAGATGAGGCACTTAGGGACATGGTTGGCATGGTTGCCATGCCATGGGACATCGAGTTGATGATTTTACAGTTGAACATGATGATCTTGAAGGTCTTTTCTCACCATAATTCTATGATGTTAAGAAACTTGCATGACAAGAACAGTGTATTATGATTAACTTAGTTATTTGAATACAAGTAACAGATTATATCCCAGTGGATCTATGTGACATGGTGCTTGAATATATGTTGAATATTGGAGGGTATATTTGCTAAGGCTTAGTTTTGAAGTCAGTGGGGGAATAAAAGCGAATTTAGTTGAAACAAGAGAATATGTTTTGTTGTGGAGGAAGTCACGTGATCTTTGGATTGTCTCCAGAGGCACTGAAATAGCATGAGGAGAAAGAGCGGAAGTGTTTGCAGAAAGTAGGCTAGGGTGGATGACAGATATGAGCAGGAATGGAATAACAATTTAAAATTCTGATTCACATCTGATCTATGTCCAAAACTTATTGATTCTTTATGTATAACAGTGCTAGTGAACAACTTCCCCATTTACCAGTACATCTACAATTCTCAGTTAGGCTGAGATGTGTGATATCTCAAGCACTGAGACATTTCTCTCTGCCCTGACAAATGGAAGCTGACTTTTCTGACATCAATCCAAAAAAAAAAAAAAACCAACTATGTTGACCGACCGTCTCTCCTCTCTGCATACCTGGGTTGGCTGTTGGTTCTCCCTTCTCTATCACATTAATCTTAAACTGCATATCTTGATTTTTAACCCATAGGCTCTTCCTCAGTTATAATTGCTCATTTGGTGCTGCAAAAGCTGAGTACTGACTCTGAACTGTCCGCTACATTATTCTCTATCATTCATATACAAGATTTGAAAACAAGCACTTAATCATGCCTCCCACATTTCTGAGAGATTCCATACAGGCACCTACAAACGTACCTCATTTTTCTCTCTCAAACTCTTCCTTAAAATTCATATAAAAGTCCTGACAAAGGTCAAGTTGCTCATACAACATGATTTCTGATATCATTGTTACCCATTTGCCTCATTGTTTCCATGAGATCTGTTATCTATTGGAATGCATCTGACGTCTCATTTTGAACTTAGATTGTAAGAACTGGAGGAAAGTGTCCATATCTTTTTCTTTTGCACTGGCAAAGTCAATCATGCTACAGTATAACTCAGAATCCTAACCATCTTGTCAATATCATGATCCTTACAATAGTAATAATAATAGTAAGGACTGGAGTAGACATAAAATTGTAGTCCGAAGTCACAAGTTTTTCTGTCTACATTTGTCTGAAAAAAAAAAGGAAAAAGTGAGAACATTAGTTATTTGTTTAAAGGGCAGCAGAAATGTTATTTTTGTGCAACACTGCTCCCATGCCAATTTCAAGACTAAGCTTCAAAAATACGCCTGTTTGCAAAGAAAATAAGGGCCAGGACCTCTGAAAAACTCATTTTTATTTTGCCTGCCCTTGCCAGGAAAAAAAAAAAAGTGAATGTATGAGTGTGATAAAGATGGTAAGTAACTCCTGACCCTATTTATCCTTTTCCTATGGATATATTCCCTGTAAGTCTTCCCAAGTGATTAATCTCATATGAAATACTGGGAGTATGTTCATGTTTGAAAACTAAAGAAAACAAAAGAGTTATTAGGACATATTCTAAAACTTGTATTCGCTACAAAAAAAATGCTCTGGGACTATGACTGCTTTGTAAGAACTTCTAATTTAGTGGTCATATTTTAAATTAAGATATTACAAGGTAAACCACTGTACAAAGCTCTAAAAGGATTTATTTTAGAAGGACTGTGCTAAGACACTCACACTGCTAGTAGCTAAAAAGGCTGGAACAACAAAACTCTTTGCGCCTTTGCAAAAAAGTCTTTGCATTGGTCATAGCCCTCATGCAACTATTGATTTTTGCCTGAAACCTTTTCAAGTTTAAATTAAGAAATAACAGGAAGAACAAAATCTTTTGCTGTCAGGCTGAAATTCAAGCTAGAACACTCTTTCAAGAACACAGATTTATCAAGAACTAATTACTTAAAGTTTGGAAGAAGGAAATGGAATTACACTAACAAGTTGAAAAAAAAATATAGAAAACCAAGCAGGAAAAAATGGTTTTCCTGCATTGTTTCCTTATGTAGACTGAAGAATAGCACCAGAAGATGTTTTCTAATGTATCCTTTTCCAACTCCCCTGGAATGAAACTTGAACTCTAGTTCAAATAGTAAATAGAGGCCACGTGGAAATATCTTTCAATGCTAAAATGTGGATATGGACATCTCTCCTCAAAATAAAACCCATAAATCCTACTATTTGCAGCCATTTTTAGAGTAACTATATAAAGTTAAGTAATATACTTCATACACTGTATCAAACCCTGTATCCTTACGTTAGCTAAAAATGCCTGATGACTTTCACCGGCTTTAAGAAGACTCAGGCTCTATCTGGTATTAAAATTAATGAAAAAGCCCCAATTGACTTTAGTGGGAACTACTGGGCCTAATCCTGAAATTCCTGTTCATAATAGTAATTGAACTGAGGATATGAAATTAAAAAATAACTAATAAAAATAAATAATAAATAGTAAATATTTTATAAAATATAAAAAGTGCACAATATAATGGTGCTGAGATTATTGTTACCAGCAGAGAAATCTAAGTGCAGAACCTCCAAGACTATCTTTCACTTTTCTTTTTTCTGCTGTTGAAGAGACATTACTTTGAAAAAAAAAAGGATATATGCTTATGAATTCAAGATTATTTTTAAGATACTAGGCCTCTAAATAATATGTAATCACTGTACTGTTTAATAAGGATAAGGAATGAGACCTTTTCTATTTATAATTTATTAATCAATATATAAAATTTCAGTACTGTGCCCTTTCTGTCATTGGCGAAAATCAATGTCTGTCTTGTGTCCACCAGAAAAAAGACAACTGAAGTGTCTTTGATATGAACAAATAGATTACAAAACATTCATCAATCTGGTTCTAAGTACATACACTGAATGTACATGTCTTCTGGACCTAGTCTCCTGACATGCTAAAAAGAATAAGGATTAGAGTCATTACTGCCATAATAATGGAGTGGGCCACAGAAGAATGGAGTGAGCTACAAAACAAGTGAGGTGCAGATGTTCTAATCCAAAAAGTAGATGATTTAGGCATTAGTGGAATGCCATGGAGACATTCCATGGCAGCCTGTTATTACTCCAAAGTATAAGGAATAAGCAAAAGGTTCTTTTTTATTGTCAGTGTATAGACATGTAGAGCCTGCACAGATACCCTTCTTGGGTACAAATCAAATTATGCCTGGAAGGTTCCTTGCATTTCTTGCTGCCACATTTGATTTTTCTAGTGAAGTACTAACCAAATCTGATACCTTTTTATTCAGTCATATGTTTCTATTTCATTTTAGTAGGTAAAGATGATTCAGGCATAGAAATAGGTATATATAAATATTATAATTCTAATTATTACTCCTAGGGAAGAGCAAACTTACAGTATCATTGAATGTTAAAAAACGGGATAGTGTGAGGACTGCTATCTTCACAATGACCGTAAAGAAAAACATGAGATAAATCCATTAGAGTTGTGATTCTTGTGTTCTGAAACTTTAAGAGTAGAGGACTTACAGTGGAAATCTGTCTAGGATCTGTGTAGAGAGCAGGCTGGAACATCCTTCAAACACAATACATCTTTCCTGAGGGGGCATGAATGGCTGGTGAATATTCAACTGCCTAAATAGCCTAATGCTGGCCTTTTTCAGTACTCATCACAGAGATGAGGAATGACACAACCAGCCAGTCTTATTCCATTAGCATCTGCTTGGGAATGCCCAGTCCATCCAGATTTTATTTAAAATAAAAATATTTTTTTTTCACATTTTGAACATAAATCACCATTTTCACACCTGCAAAGAATTACATCCAGTATGCCTGGAGACAAAGATATCATAAATTCTATGCTGCAGACTACAACAATGGAAGAGAAGTGTGCTATACGAGACAAGTGTGCCATATATGAGAAAGAAATAGAAGACAGAAATAGAAGAAATAGAAGAAATAGAAGAAATAGAAGAAATAGAAGAAATAGAAGAAATAGAAGACGACTGAGTAACAAGGACTGTGATAGAAGCAGCTATAAAAGCAGCTGTGAGGTGAAAAATTAAATGGTGACAATGTTGACAGGATGGTGGTTAATAAATGGGTGAGGATTATGCAAGAGGCAGTATCAGTGATGATAAAGGATGGGGCCTCTGTCTAATTGCACATCACTGAAAAAAAAAAAAAAAAAAAGAGATCCACAGAGTCTTCCTCTCAACAACTGAGCAGTTAAGATAGTATAACATATGGAAATTGCACAACCTTTGGGATGAGACATGACCTGCACATCAGTCTGGGCTCTGAATATTGACTTAAGATTGGGAATGCTGCATAGCTGGAGGGAAGAATAAAAGCTGGCTAACAGCCACAGGATGAGTACAGACTATCGCCAAGATACCTGCCAATGCTTCGTTCTAATTTTTCCAAATCACAGTTTTATTTATTTCTCCATCCAATACCACACCCCATAAATTCTATCTGGATTTACTGTCTGTCAATATAATTTATTTTCCTTCTTTTCTAGTTAAGAGTTTGGGTCTGTGTTCTTGTAAGTTTTCAGTAATGGGCTTCAGAAACCGAATGCGTCCCTTTTTGCCAGAAGGCATGTGGCACACCAGTTGCAAAACCACCTGCCTTGGAAAATATTTAGAAAGTGCTAAGTTAAAAATCATTACTGCAAAAATTGGAGTCTCAAGTTTTCAAAGAAAGTAAAGACAGAAAAATGGTCAATATTGGGAAAGACCAGTAATAAAATTGTGTTTTTGTCATTAGACTTTTGTTTGTCTTCCCTCCAAAAGTAAATAGAAGGATGGCAAGGAAAGAGTCTCCTATCCAGAAGTGTTTCCAAAACTTAATTCCCTGGGAGAAATTACTTATTAAAATAACTGCTGTGTTCCGCTAAAAAAGTCTTTGATAAAAATGGTATCAGTGTTTATTCTGTTATTGCTGGTGAAAGTATTTGGTGATAGCTGTAAAAATATTTCTGTAAAATCTTAAATAAAAACACATGTTGTGATAGAGTCCTTTAAAAATAAAAAGCATTTTAAATGTACTTTAAAGACAGACTAATACCACTGCTTTCTTTTAAGCTGAAAGAAGAAGTAAGTTCCAAGGCTACAAAGGTAAAAATAAATTATTTACTAATAGTTAGAGTCCTTGTTATTCCATTCTTCTATACATAGAGCAGAATAGGTCCTAGTGCTTTCCTAAAGCACTAGGCGGAGAAAAAAAAAAAAAAAGTGCCTGGTTTTCCATTAACATTCAGTCAGGAACAGCATTATTCAGATTAATCAAGTTTGTAACAGAGAAGCACCTAGCAAAGCTACATAATGCAAGATACTATTCTGAAAAGGAAAGCCCCTTTTGACAGTGGCAAAATTTCTTTTGAGAGAAAATAAAATGGCTAGATTCACAAATCAATATATATAACACAGCAACCACCAGCAAGATTGCTTCTTGTGAGAAGGAATCATAAATTAAACTATTTAGTTAGAATACACAGTCCCTAACTGCTAACAGTGAATTTGGCTGAACAACAAAAACCCAATTTCATTACCTTCCATTCCCAGTGAATGGATACTTCAGCCAAATTCAATGATCAGAGATGATCAACAAGTCTCAAGGAAAATATAACCTCTCATTCTTACTGAAACATGTCCGTAAGTGGAGTCTGTTAAATACATTCATATTACCATTCAAATAATCATTCAATCAATGATCCGAAATAAGTATTGCCCAGCATCAAAAAACTCTTATATTTTCAAAAGGAATGCATGGGGCAAGCAGACTATAAGCATCTTCATTAATATTAGTCTCTTGTAACATACTTGAAATTACGTATCAATGTTCTCTCCATGTGCCTGTAGCAGCAGTGCTATTGTTTAAAGATCATTTTGGATGACAACTTGTGGTAACGCAATATAAACCAAACCAATATATACCAAAAGCACAGACTGAATATGGGGAAGCATCATTAAAATTTAGATACTTGTGATATTTATCATTATTTTGTTCTGTACTCCCTATTATTTAAGAATAGTGATTATTGCAAATAATACTTGACAGATATATACCTAATTTTAGTACTATCACTAAATAATCAGATATCTGTACATTATTTGCTTTGCAATACAAACAAAAGAATTCTGAAGTATTAAGAGGAAAATCTTAATGACTTTTTATTTCAAGGACCTGCACAACTTCTGAGAATGGATCTCAAGGTAAAATATCTTTTTCTTTCTTTTTCTAATAGTATGCAGCAGTTGTTTGCTGGAGGTTACCATTTTGTTTACATTTATGTGTGCCTCAGAGCTGTCATTAAAACATGATGTAGAATACGAATATGATCCTATCCAAAGCAAATATACATAATTTAGTCTTAGTCAAATGGCTATTTCCAAGGATTCTCAGTGTAAAAAAGGCATTATTACATCATGTGATTAAAATTCAGATGTCAATGAGACGGGCTGCTGCCTTCTAACTGATTCTGTAGTATTAATTCTTCAGTGAGATTAATGGATCGAATTCTCAATAACAGCCTCACCCCTCTATGCTGTTCTGTCAACATATAGTCATTCTACTGGGGTAAGGAATACACTGAAAGAATAATTTCTGCATATACAGCTTCCCTCAAAACACGGAATTCAGGAAGTAGAATAAATTAAAATACCCCAGGATAATCTTAGCTCAGACTAGTGACTAGGTAAATTCCTGTGTGTACCCTCAATACATGCCAGTTTTTGCTGTCAGTTTTGCTCTTGCAAGAAGTGCTCACAAGTCTGATTCTTGAGTGACTCATACAAAGATGAATTATGTACTCAAAGCAGCCTCAAAGAATTTACTCAGGTATATAATTAAATTCCACAAACTATTTAGAGCTAGAAAAGGCAGCATTTTTCACTCACTTCTAGTAGAAGTCCACCTTCTTGTACAGCAGTGTTGTTAGATATATTGTCTTCTTTTATTGTTTGGTCACCTTGCTCCTTAAAGTGCTTTTCTTGAATGGCTGTTGAAAAGAGTTATTATCAATTTATAAATCATACTGTTTAGGGCCACTTGACTAAAATGTCTATTTTTATTCACTTAACATTGTATTAATTTAATTGAGAATTGTCTTTATTGTCTGGATTTCAGTTACAGAAAACTTCCCTTTTGTTGTGAGGGAGATAGATACATGTTTGTCAGTCCAGATGTTTTTTATATGAAATATCTATCACATATTTCTTGGAACAGATTTTTTCCATTAGTGTGCTTTACATAAAGCAACAAATAAAAACCACAGAAAAGAAACAAAAGAAAGTCAGCAAGATGTTTTGTTTATAAAAGATACATGTTATTACAATATAAAGAAATAGTTATATAGTTCAAAAGACCAGAGACTGTAATAAGTTACTTATTACTAGTGGTGACCTTCTTGGCATTAGATATTTTCAGTCGCACTTAATCCTAGTCATTACTATGAGTCCAAGACCAATTTCAAGATTCAAGTGAAGAGGCTTATATTTAGTTTTTAGCAGACCCCTTATCATATGAAAATCATGAAAAACTCTCCCTATAGATTAAAATTACATTTATTTTTCTTTCTGATAATAACAAAAACCTTAGCAGCAAGCAAAACTTCTGTTGGCTGCCCTTCTTGCACATGGCTTATCATTACTTGATCTGAAATATCTTTGAACACTCAGATTCAAGTTTTCATATGGCTATATCACAGGGAGAAATCTCTGAAATCCAGTCTCATTTCTGGGGATAATGAAAAAATTTCTGAGAACACTGAGTTGTTTACACACATCATGTGATACTCTGAGCTTTTGTATCATTTAGGGAATGTGAGGCATGATAGGAATACGTCTGTGTAGTTTGATCAGTAACAGGGAATAAGCTTTACTCTTACTACCCCATTCTTGTGACTAACATAAGTGGGTCATAGAAATACCTCAGATAGAGCAAACAGAGATCCAGTTTTCAGGTTGTTCGCCTTTTCACACAGATAATAAGAGGGGAGAACCTACTATTGAGACTGGCTGAAACATTGATACTCGTGGTCCATTCCAGCTAAAGGATAGTTATAGCAGCCCCAGCCCTGGATGGTTAACAGTCCAAAAAACAGTGGAGACACACAGGAACACTTTATACCAAATCAGTATAAACAATCAGTCAAGTTTCCAGTGCTGCTGGTCTTTTTGCTGAAAGTGATGACAAACAGATTTAAATTTTTAGTAACATACGCAATTTATAAAAGACCAATTTTTAAATGGCTTGAATAACATTTGTTGAAAATGATTAAGGATATGATCTAAATGGACTCACTTTCTTTCAAAAGGCTATGGAAAAGAGCCTTATTAACTTAACAGTCTACTAAAGGAATGCTACAAAGACCCCTCAGCATTTTATAACAGATGATGGCATCAGAAAATCACACTCATTGAATATTATTCTTTTTTTTTTTTAGCTTACATTGTAAATATTTACTGCTAGTGATAGCCTAGGTCATTACCCCAAAGCAGTCTTTTCAAATGTGTAATTAAATATAATAAATCCTTCCCCTGAGCATGGGAAAATACATCAAGAAAACCCAAATTTGCCTAAAACAGATCCCTATGAGCATTTTCCAGGCAAAATAATGTTGTGTTTTCAGCCTTGAAAGCTAGGCTAATATAAATGGGATATAAAGAATGTTAATTTGCATTTTCATTTTGGTATAGCATTTGAATTAATTGAGAAAGGTCACTTTTCTTCTATATATGATCAACTTCACCTTCTGCTATGTTTGTCTATAAGAACAGACATATGGCCATTCATAGTAGAGTGTTAGACAGTTCTGACAGGATTTTTTAATTTCAAACAGCCTCTTCCAGAATTTTCCTCCTCAGAAAAGATGTTTTTGTAAGTCCTTACACAGTGGTTTGTAGTACAGGTTAAAGGACAGACAGGGAGGGGTGAGAGGAAACAAAGGTTTATTTTTTTGAGGCGTTCTTTTGGCTTTGTAGAAATTCCACTAGTTCTAACTTCATCATTAGTGGAAACTATTATTTTATCCAACATAGTGGAAACTATTATTTTATGCAACAGAGAAGGCCAGAGCTCCCTGCCTGTTTGTTAGCCTTCGGACTCACACAAACACAGCAGCAAAAGTACAAGGGATATTTGTTCCACAGCTTGTCTGGTAAAAATTCCATCTCCAAATGGAAAGTATTTTAATGTTACTTTGCTGACTAGAGTTACTTGTATCTTAGGCCCCACACATCCATTTCATAACGTACCGTGTGCACTGGTCTGAACTGCACCGCTTGAGCCATCAAAGACAACTGATACCTTTCATGCCCAGAGGGCAGGCACATTTGCTATTTAGACCTGAAGCAGCAGAGCCACTGCTCACAGGTCACCCTGCACTACCCCCCTACACCAGAAGTACTACATTAATCCCACCAGGGGAGCCGAGGTAGGCTAATGCTGCAGTAACAGCTCAGGACAAATATTAATGCTGGTGACTGCATGTCAACTGAAGAAAACATGCAAGGCAGAATAATATTCAGATCCTAAAATGGAATGGTCAGGAGAAAAGGCAAAATATGGGAGAGGAGAAAAAAATACTCTCACCTGGTGGAAAAACAGGGAAAAGAAAACAGAAAAGACTAATGCTATCTCTATCAATACCCAGGGGACATGGGAGAACTGAAGGAAGGACCTATTGGACATGGGAGAACAGAAGACAGGACCTATTGATTATGACTGTTTTTTTGATATTATTATCTGATTCCATATTAATATCTGAGGCTCCAATTCTGAGACCACTATGATAAGATTTAAACATACTACAAAACGGTGGCCCTGTGGAATGAAAATAAAACCTACAATGCTCAAAGCAAACAAAATATTGGAGAATACAGGAATAATGTCTCTAGTAGGTAAGTAGAAGCAAATTGTAGAAAGTTTTGTGAAAATATCAAACAGCAAAGGATAACTCTAGGACCTGAGGGGTCCTACAGGAAGGCTGTTGGACTTCCATGTACCCAGAATGGGATAATAAAATAAATTGTATTGAAGGCAAACCAATGAATACTGTCGGCTATACAAAATGGAAAGTTTCAGCATTATGTAGCCTTTGACTGCTTACTACTGGACAAAAAGCTGTTTAGATTAGATTGTCACCAATTCAGTGTATAGCATTCACCTACTAGATTCAAAACTGGCAAACCAAAAAGATAGGAAATAGGAGTAACAGCAACTTTTTTCAATGCATGCACTATCTGACCTGCACTTCCAGAATACAGAATAAAACAGAAGATGGAGCTGTTCTGCCAAAGAAGATCAATGACTGTACTGATAGTATAGAGCGATAAAAACAAGATACACTATTAGAAAAACTAAAAGTTTTGCAGGGTCACACAATCTAGTGAGCACAGTGCAATTAGGCAACATCAAAAACCACAGGTCCAGAAAGTCTGGATCATTCAGAAGGATGCCACAAAGGCGGAGGGGGGGGTAAAGGGAGGAGAAGCAGGGAGAGGGTAATACTCAGGATTTGAGGACCTTGTTCCAAATGTTTGCTTCCTATAGAAACAGCAGAAGAAATGAAAACCATATATATGTTCTCTCTATATATATATATGTAGAATATAGAATATAGAATATTTATATATCTATATAGTCTTTCTATATATATAGCTATAGTAATATATATAGTTTAGAGAGAGAGAGAGAGAGAGAGAGAAATTCTATTCTATATAGATACATGGAGAATTAGAACTGGCAGATAGTTAATGAAAAAAGAAAAAAGCCCACAAAAGGATGATAATGTAGATTAATAGAGTATTGGTCTGTCTTAGTGCTGCTGAGCCTTTCAGTGCAACACTGTCTCTAGAATACTGTAAAAACCTGAGATCTCCTTTGAGGCTCCAGTTCTGCATTACTATCTACATTTATGAACCACTTGGCTTGAAAGTTAAATCTGCAAAATAGTAAAGAACAGAAAACTGTCTGTTCTAAAGCATAATGAAATCATCTTAGCTATTCCCTACCCCCATATATAATAGAACACTTACTCATTGTAGAACACTGTAATTCAGAGTGAGAGAAATTTCAGGACTCTTATAAAACCATATTTTTTAAAGCAGTGGGATTATATTTTCTGAAGTGTCTCTGTATACTTTCTTTCCACACAAGTGCAATATTTTCTTCAGAAAATAACGAAAATGGCCTGCCAAGCTACAGTCTGTAACAAACTGATTTATCGTCAAACTGCAGAGTCCCCTTTACCTAAGTAGCACACATCACCTCCTACTGCTCAGGATACCTGCAGCAAGTGATGAGATGACAGTGAGATGAGTAGCAAAGGCATTTAATTATTTCTTATGCAAGCATCTTGCCTGAGTTCATTTGGATTATCAAGACACACTTCTGTCATCTTTAGAAGGTCTTCACACCCGTGGCACCATTTCTCTGCAGTGCTGCTCAGGACATAAATTGTTTCTTACAATAGGGAGGTCAAAATGTCAGAATCCAGACTGTGGTTCCAGAAAAATTTACATTATATATGATCATAAGCCTTACTTTGAGTATCTAGTTCTCAAAAAGAAATGAGCACATGGTCTGTCTTCCCGGATCTCCTACATGCAGGAAGAATCCGCTATATATGTTACTCTGTATGCTAAGACAACAAAATAAAACATAACAAACCAGGTATGAAAGAGTTTGCATGAGAAATTCTGTTAAGCTACAGTCATCAACTGAAATAATCTACATCCTCTTGCAACACTGCAGAAAACACAAAGTGACAATAAGGACAGCATTCCTTATATTTATTGGAATAAATAGAGTTACTATGCATTCCTGAACTACACGAAGGGGACATTTTCATTCTGAAATGCCACCCCATACAGGTCACGTTATGCTTCAAGGAAAGAAATCAACAACAAAACCCTCTCTCTGAATAAAAGAGTGTGTAGTTACGTTGCAGCGGCTACCAGAATGCCAGCTGAAATTATGCTAGCAATAATGTAATTTTTTCCTCTCAAATTGCTTTTTCTTTCAGTCTGCTTCTTCTTAAGAGTTGCTTTGAAATCTGACTGCTCTTTGAAGTTTCTGAAGTACAGCATGACATTTATTTAAGGTACAAACTGAACTGTTTTCTTTACAGATCTCATCACCTCGCTCTCTCTTTTTTTTTTTTTTTTTCCCTCTCATTTTCCAGTGAGCCTAACATATTTTCCATGCACAACGGGTATCAAAGAGATGGCAGTGCCTGACAGTTTTGCTCTCCTCAAGGCATTTTTACAGTATCCACTTTCTGGACAGCTTTGCGTGATTAGGGCTCACAGCTATCTTGGCTGCTCGTGGGAGGGAGCTGGGCAATGAGCCACCTCCTTGACTCCAACTCCACCATCCCCCTTTCCGTCGGCCCCCCTTCCCTTTGAAGGAAACCTGAAGGGGTGGGGAGAGGGTGGGTAGTGCAGGCCTTTCTGCAGAAGCAGATTGCTGACTAACCAGAGCTCCTCTGTCACGCAATGGAGCCGCCTGTCAATCTTCCCCTGCATCTGACAGAGGCCTGGCACACGCTCAAACCATTGCGTGCAAGCAGACAAGCCACATTACCCTATGAAATATTTCATAATAACAACAGCTGTTAAATATTGATGACTCTTGGCAAACACTGAATGCTTTTCATGAAGGTTAAGCCTTCATGGCATGGAAACTAATTCCTCATTAGATATTGTATCAGATACCTGGAAATTGTCTCACAAAAGCAAAGAGGCTTAAAGTAAGGAGGCAGAAAATAACTCTCATTCATTAGGGAGAAAAAAAAAAAAAAAAAGAAAAAGAACAAGTGAGAAGCTCAGAAGCTGAGGAACACTTCTGTGAAATAAAATCCTTCCATAAATAGAAAGAAATGCTTCAAAAAAGAAGCATCAAAATTATCAAAATCAAAATATTTGTTTTAGCTATTTTAGCTATATTCCACTGGGCTGATTTTGGATTTATAAATAGCTGCAAATGAGAAATTTTGCAAATCACTTTGCAAAATGATTGTCGCTGCTCTCTCTGCATTGGAGTACACACAGAAATTACTTCTACAGAAAAACACAGAAAAAATGAAAGAAATGTCACCTCCTTATATATTTTCTTTTAACATAAATCCTGAGAGATCTGCCTAATTGGCAGTCCAGACATTAATGACAGGCATTAATCAGAGAGGGATTTCAAACTCAGAAGAAATGAAGAAGGGCTGATCTCCTGCCTTGTGCATGTCTTCCTATACTCCAGTTCCCAAAGAAACCCCATCACTACTCAATCTGACCTCTATAATTAATCAGTTATATTGTTTTCTATTTCACCTAACTGATCAGCATGGATTTTTAAGGCAGGGGCCATTCCTATGTTTTTTTTTGTTTTGTTTTGATACTTTATTCCATCTTTATCTCACACAACTGTCTTACGAGAAGGCACACATGTAGTTCATGCTTTTATGTAGTCTGGAGCTGTACCATCTTTAGAACATAACATCTGAAGGATACAGCTCTAGAAAGCTTTTGCCTCCATGAAGAGTCTAGTTCTGTACTAATTATACAAGCTTACAAGTACTGTCCAGTATGCACATCTACCTGCAGTTTCATGTTGCAAACTTGGTCTCTTCATATGACTCAAAAGATGATCTCCTCAACAAACATTCTCATATTTATGCATTGGTAAAGAAGATATTTTAAAGACGAATAAATGGTTGAGGGATCTGGTACTGATCTGCCATTTGGTCTGGTAGACTACATTGGCTCTAAGATTGCCAAAGAAACTCCTCTAAGATATAATATTTATTCCAAGTAATTGTCTCCCATTATATCTTCATCATTCCATATGATTATCATTAGATTTAATTACTTTAAACATAGTGAACCTACTGGGGAAACTTGTTGACTGGGAAATTTAGTCCTGGGAATTTAATTATTACTGCATTAGTTTAATTAAGCTGTCATACATTATCTTGCTTAAGCATATATTATTTTGTGCATCCTTTTATTAAAACCATAAAAGGTAAATATGAATGATTTGTTCTGTCACACTACGAAGTGGATTACAATGATGGTCCACTTTCAAATCAAAATCCAAATCTCACATAATAACTATGATTATTTCAACAAATTAATTGTCCCTTAAGGTATAAGCCTGTAAATTATATATTCACTAATTAGATACAAGAGATAAAGTATAACTTTAGATCAGAAAAAGATAAATGTAAGTTAACTTTACCATGTTTAGAAAACATGTTTTACATTTCTCGTACATTCTAAAGTTCTTCAAATTGTAACTAATACATCTAGTTTGATGAATATTTTTGATGGTTTCCATTTTCCTCAATACTGCATTTTAAAACTGTACACTTTCAGACAATATAGAGGAACTGGGACTTCACCAAATTAGTCATCTTTAGCCTTCAGTATGCTACAGTGTGCTGACCTGCCATATCCTGATTGAGTGGGATCTCAGCAAATCCCAGTGATCATGATATATATATATATATATGAATTCAGAAGTAGGCATTTCAGGACACATTTATTATGGGATATATTGAACAGATGGCCTAACAAAACAGCTCTCAGCGTTTCCCAGTTATTCCATGTTCATGATGGCTTGTTGGCTAAATAACTATTCATCTTTTCCCTTGTCCATATGTTTAAAGAAATCTGGATAGGGAAAAATCATAGATTCATAGAATCATAGAATCCTTAAGGTTGGAAGGGACTTTCAGATATCATCTAGTCCAACCCCACTGCACATGCAGTGTCACCTACAGCACGTGGCACAGGATTCTGACCAAGCAGGTCTTGAAGGTCTCCAAAGAAGGAGACTCCACAACCTCCCTGGGCAGCCTGTTTCAGGGCTCTGTCACCCTCACTGTTAAGATTTTTTTCCTTCCTGTGGAACTTTTGCTACTTCAGTTTGTGGCCATTTCTTCTAGTTCTATCGGTGGCCACCACTGAAAAGAGGCCAGTCCCATCCTCCTCACTCCCTCCCTTGAGATATTTGTATGCACTTATTAGCCTTCTCTTCTTCAGGCTGAACAGGTGAAATTAAGCTTGTCTATATTCCCAGCACTTTTTTCATAGTCAAAAAAATAGCCCTTTTTAGGGTTGTGATCAGCAATATGGAATGTAATTAAAGGCAGGCAGTGTCTCCCAGGTGTCAGAACTGGTCCAGTCTTATTTGTCAGTGAATCACAGAATGACAGAATGATTAAGGTTGGAAGGGACCTTTGGAGATGATCTAGCCCAACATCCCTACACAAGTAGGGACACCTAGAGCATGGGGCACAGGATTGCATTCAGGTAGATTGTGAGTATCTCCAGGAAATGAGACAAACATCTCTCTAGGCAACATTTTTCCAGTGCTCTGTTACCCTCACAGTTAATTTTCCCTCAAATTCTGGTCAAGCTACCTGTGCTTCAGTTTGCAGCCATAGCTTATGGTCCTATCTCCAGCCACCACTGAAAAGAGTCTCATCCCATCCTCTTGACACCCTCTCTTAAGGTATTTGTATACAATGATAAGATCCACTTTCATTCTTCTCTAGGTTTAAAAGGCACAGCTCTTTCAGCCTATCATCAGATGAGAGATGCTCCAGGCCCTTAATCATCTTCATAGTTCTACTCTAGACTCTCTCTGGTGGTTCCATGTCTCTCTTGTATTGGGGAGTTCAGAATTGGACACAGTACTGGGCCAGATATGGCCTCATCAGAGCTGAGCAGAAGGAGAGGATCACCTCACTTGACCTAATGGCAGCACTCTTCTTCCCAATGCACTCCACGCTCACATAGGCCTTCTTGGCCACAAGTACACACTCCTAGGTCAGTCTATAGATCAGAACTACAGTGACCTAATTGAAGAAACAGAGTATCCCCTCAGCAAGTTTGGTGGGACTGGTGAACAACAAATTTACCATGAGTCAGCAGTGCACCACTGTGACTGAGAAGACCTAGGTCTAGACTAGATGACCTCCAGAGGTCCCTTCCAAATCCAGCCATTCGGCGATTGTAATTTTTTGATCCAGTTCATATTATGTCTTTTTTTTTCTGGGTCTATTTTTTTCACTTGATTTATTCTTCCAGTGAAAATAATAAACCAGAGGACTTTAGGATCTACAAACAGGGCAGTTGCTTTATCAGTAGAGATTAAAATGGCTGTGACTGCTCATGCTGGGGAAGAGAAGGACAAGGGGAGATAAAAATACAGTTCACAAAATATAAGGCAGGGAATAAAGCAAATGCAGAACTGTCATTCAGCCCATCCTACAGTATGAGAACTGTTGAGAACTCAGTGTCACTGGTATGAGACTGGCTTAAAGCAGATAAAAAACATGAGGTTGTGAAAGAAGACAGACAGTATATGTGAAATAGGAATTAGACAAATTCATGGGAAACAAGTCTATAAGGATTTTTGGATTTAAGAATATAGGACTAGTTCTTAAATTCTTAAGGACTAGGCTTCTGATAACTTTAATGTAACAACCCTGGATGCTAAGGGCGGAAGAGAGGAATGGACTGTGGAAAATGGTCAAGCATACGTGCTCTCTTTATCATCTTTTTTGCTGTTGGAGTAGACAGTACCAGACTAGACGGTCCACTGTTTTGACCCAGTAGCGCATTTCGCACATTATTATTTTCTCACTGCAGTACCACAACCCTGTCCATTAAATTTGCTTCAGACAGAAACTAAACAACAGATCAAAAAGAGATCATTATCTATCTGTGACATGAAACAAAATACATCTTGGAAGTGACAATAATAGAAGCTAGAATCTTATGATAAAGCCTATAGGACTAAATTTAAGCATATATACAGTAAGTGCGGCCAAGAAACTGTACGCGAAAGCATCTCTCACCTTTCTTGATTAAATCAATCTGACAGTGATTGACGCGAAATTTACATCATCTTTGCTGTTTGGAGTTTATAAACTGTTTTTAGGACTATTCTTCAAAGAGACTATCCCTCTTGAGTTTCCACTCCTCAATTTCTACTGCTTTATAACATTCTTGTCCCAAGATAAGAAGTAATTTCGAAGAAGTAGTCGAAGAAGTAATGTCGAAGAAGTAATTTAAGTCAGTATCTCTTAGAAGAGAGTTGAAAAAGCACATATCAGTAGGCCAGTACATCGGCCAGGAGACTGTTTAAAAATAGCCAAAGCACAAGATCTGGAGAGGATAAAGGAAATGTTTAACGTGAAACAAACATTGCATCTAAAGTATTCACACTGAAATCCTAGTGCACAGGATGCACCTACATTATATCTGGCTTCATCAGATATAGAATCAGAAATATAAGAGCAATTTCTCGAAATGCTATTTTATGTAGTAACTATACTGTATTCAATAGACAAAAATACAGACACATTTGATTTATGGGATAGGAACCTTTGAGTCAGATGCAGCACAATACCCAAATACATTCATTTCACAGAATACAGGGAAAGCATATGGGGCAGCAAACCTAAATGGCTTTGGTCTTTTTGCTATCTGTTGAGACTGCCACAATGAGATTACCTCTGTGAAGAGCTGGCTTGAGAGATTAAATGAACGTAAAAAGCTGTGGGAAAGTAATACCAGAAAGCATGTCCTCAAACTTTGACTTTTCCATTTCAGGATATAAAAAGAGGTGTTGAAATAAGATACAAAACAATTAAAATATTGTTTAGGAATAGCATTTTTTTATTATTATTACTTTTTCAAACACAATCTTCAGAATAATTAAAATTCACTTCAGCCATTTTTAGAATATTGAATAAAACTCGTAACATGAAAATCATACCTAAGGGTTAAGAATGAAGTTTAAGTTAACAACTGCAATCAAAACTTCAGCTATCCAAACTCTAAATTGGTAATGTTACAATCCTTGAATGTTTATTACATTTTCTAAACATTCAAACTTCAAGATACTAATTTAAATTTTATTTCTGCAAGGTCATCCAAAACTTATGGACCTTGCACCTAATTGAGATCACTTGTAAAGTCCTGTAGGGGAGACAAAATGATTTGTCCAAAAACAAACTGCTTTGCAGAACAGGAACCTTCTGCAGAAAGAAAATACTTGCACACAATGTGCTTCATTTTTCACTTCCTCATGACTGTTTTGCTTTGGCTCTTTTCACAGAAAGGTTTCACGTTCAGAAGAGGGATACTAAGCAGCTTGTTAGTAGGTATACTTGGTCTCTTCTCCTTAGCACCAGAGAAATTAAGTTAAAAAAAATGACACATTTGTAGTTCAAAGGCCGGATTTAGAACCTTCAGTATTTTTAAGCATAATCAAAAATGTTTTCTCTAACAAATTCAGGAATGGTAATATTTTTTTTATTTTACATTCTAAAAACGTAAATTGTATTTTTGCATTTATTTGTTTTTCTGTTTAAAAAAATGCATAATATAGAGAGATATTGAGAACTGAAATGTAGAGATAAAATTAAAAGGCAGTCATATAGTTCTTATTGGACTCATGCCATATGACGACAGGTATAACCAAGCACTATTTAGTATTTCAGATAGAAAATTCTATCTAATAAAATAGAGCGCTTTCTTCACTTTCTACTCCGCTGTGTATGTGGCATTAACTCAAGCAGACAAGTCTAACTCCTTCCAAGGAGTCAGATTTCTGGTTCTCCTATCCTGAGTCATAGTAACCTACCTAAGAAATTATGTCAATAAGGACAAGAAACTTCTTTCCCATTCATAAAATTTATAAGATTGTGGCTTCTACTTTCAAGACAATTATATTTAATTACAGCTTTCACTGAGTGTCAGTAGTAGATGAATAGTATAAAGAGAATTGTGATATGTGCTTGACCTCTTGTGCCCATACTTTTTATTCTGTTAGCTCTTCTAAATGAAAGACAGTCATTTTTTACCTACCAATTCAGCAGATCTGTTTTGCACCCATTGTTTATTATAAGCATTACAATATACCGGTTTTCCATCAGTGCTATAAGAATATCTTTAGTGCACCTACACTGAAAATTCTGCCAGAATTTCAGTCCAAAAACCCTGAAGTCATAATGTACTAGCCCAATGCTAATGACAGAGTTAAGGCAGAAAATGAACACTGTAATTCGGAAAGAGTGGAAATAAAGGCTATGACTTCATGCAAATATTCTTTAAAACTATGAAAATTAACTGAAAAAGAAATTATACGCTAGAGTTTCATTTGTTCCTAAGCATAATATTTTTAAGAAGAATCACTAAACACAATTTCTGAATGTTGCATCCAAAAGAGGATTTATAAGCAGAGAAGATTTTTTTTTTGTCCTGTCTGGGCAGATTTGCAGGGAGGAGGCTCATTTACGCATTGCTGGTCTAGCAGGCAACCCAGCTCTATTCCTCTGATCAAGAGATCACTTTCATAACCACTTTTCTGAGGTCACAAATGAGTCTGCTGCAGTCACGCAATCCCTTGTCTGGTAGAGTTTACTACAGCAACACAGGTTCACTAAGAGCTTTTAAAGAGGTCGTACATCCCTTTTTCTTTTTTTTTTTTACTTTCTTTTTCTTTTTCTTTTTTTTTTTTTTTTTAAACCAAAACAGGTATAGGGCACGCACATGTTATAATACAGGCTTAACTGAAACTTATCACGGGACTATTATATTTCATTTCAGCATCGAGCATAAGAAAATATACGGTTTGACATTTTAGCTGAATGGAACAATATTCCCTTAGTAGAATTAAGTAGAACATTGAGATGAATAGCTCTAGAATGCTTTTAAAGCATACTGATACCTTTTCAAATATTTACTCAGCTGTTTATATTTATTATTTTAAAGGCCAATATCTACCAATCATGTGATGAATCACTATAAACTGTGCTAACTAAGATAGTGGTAAACAGTGAAGGAAATATAAGATTCGATAAAAAAGACAGGTACGATGGCCCTGAATTTGCTGCCACAGTGTTAGAAACAGCAATGATACAGAAATGTAAGTTCAGGAAATGGATTTATTATCAAACATTTATACAGTTAATAATGGTTATAAACTAATATCTAGAATAGAAAATCATATTTTATATTTCATCCAACAAAATGTCTCACAAATGACCAACATACCAATCTGTTGTATGGGCTTGCCTTGTGTGCAGTAGTTGGAATGGGCTTCCTGAGGGGGGGAAATTTAAAGAAAAAAGTTAAAAATCTTCTTGTTATGGTTAAGTCAGCCCTACCCAGTGAATGGGGATTTTGGCCTTTTCACAGTCAGGTAGGATTCTGAAGACAACTGTTTGTTTGTATTTTCTTTCCATTATGCATTATTTGCACTAATTCTTTGATGTAGTTTTCAAAAGTTTCTAAATTATTTTGGAGTCGGCATTTAAAACAAAACAAAACAAAACAAAAAGGTGGATGTATCTCTCATGGATTTTTAGTGAGGATTGGTGTACAAGTGTGCAGGCACATTTCATTCAAATGTAGATACAAACAAGCTTGCCCAGACTAGCTTCATAATCCCTCCTAATTAAGTAACATCAGTAATGAGGTTATTGTGCTAAGCCCATTGAGGACTCACAGTACTCACAGTACGGACTGAGGTGACTAGTTTGCACACTGTCCTATCACTTCATTGCTATTTTTAGCTGAACTAGCTAGATTAAAGCTAATGCATGTTCCCCTACGCAATCTGCAGCCAGGTTTAGTGACTTTAGAGATGTACTCACAGTCTCTGCAATGCCCTTGGGTTCATCAACAGAGATATTCAGGCTTCACCTGAACAGTTTGAACAAAGGACTATCTCCTAGTGTAGTTATAGCACGAAATTAAGACTTCTTCAGAGTCAACCTTGTCTCTGCTCCATGTCCTACTTGTATTTATGGGTAGAATGAGGCTGGAAACTGGACAGGGAATTGTGGCATTGCTGCCTATGGAACTCACTGTCAGAGACTGAGACACTCCCTATATTGAAGGGAAGTGGAGCGAGTCAGTCTCAAACTCAGATGCCAAATACCATCACTGTTTCTGTGAGTGGACAAAATGCTACAGGCCCTGATGAGGTAAGGACTGAGATTTATAAAGTGAGGGAGCTGAAATGCCTTAGAATGGCCCTAAGAGTAACAGTATCAGTGCAGACAGGATGGCAGTCATTTCTGAAAACAGATGGTGGTTTCAAACATTTCTGAAACAAGAGATAATTTTGCCCTCGACTTCTAAGGAGATGCCTGGCCATCTTAGGCACTGCTAGCCAATACCACTGCCTAATCACCATTTTTTCTACATTTCTAAAGAAATAATTGGTCAATAAGAATTGATCAATTTTAGAGAACAAATTAATCAATAATTTAGTACAATTTCGTACAGTGAAATTAGGTCAAACAATGATCTCGATTGTGCCATTTTCCAAATAATTACTGTGGCTTCATATAATTTCCTTCACAGATCTAATAGTCTACATCTGAGAGTCACAGTTCAAGACACTGCCTATACACCAAAGAGAAGACAATGCAGAGTTATTTGGAGCAGCTGCAAATCTGCCATTAAATTCTTAATTATCTGTGAAATTAATGTTATTTGAAAATTACCCAGAGAATAGTCCTCCAACTCATTTATACTTCATCTAAAATCAAATAATTTCAAATTAGCATAATATATAAATTGTTATTTAATAAATAAATGTACTTCAAATATATGTCAAAAGTTATTCTTTCATTAGAAAAAGTTTAAGTACTGTGAGAAATTACAGTAATCAAGCTATTACAATCAAGTCTTAAGGATTTCTGAGTAACTAGGTTAAAAAAATGTTTCAAACATGCTTAACAAAAAGCTTCTAATCTCTTCCTGCTGCCCCCACATACTGCATGTTCAGCTACCTTTCTACCATGGCTCAGTACCTTCTGTCCAGTTTTTTTCTGGCAGTGAGCTTCTTTTACAGTAATTTAAAAAAGCATTCTTTTACAGTAATGTAAATCAAGTTCTAGCCTAGACAGAACTGCAATATTCAAGTAAAAGGGAGATTAAAGAGGACAGCAAACAGAGGAAATAGTACATCTACAGAAATACATTTAAAATAAGTCGAAAGTTTGTTGTGACTGAGCCTTCCTTATGTGGCTGGGCATAAAACATGCCTTCGCATTGCCCAGCTTACACTCATATAGAACCAGAAAAACAAAACCAAAACAACAACAAAAAACATTCAAAGAACTGCAGCATTCTGCTAAGGACAAGATAATACAGTCAAGAGTCTATAGATTTAAGACAGGACTGGGGCCCTGCTGGGAACAGGGCTATTGGAACATTCCTTTGTCTCATATATTTCCCACTGCTCAGATGTTCCACACTTGACATCAGTTGTGAGCCATTGGCTGTGGCAGTCCCTGAGGGTACTCTGACCCCTGGGAAGCGCTAAAGAGGCCCAGGACTGCCTGGCATAGATGAGGCATAAAGGTATTTTGAAACACTAATTGTCTCTTCTCTCAGTCAGATCCTGTGCCAAGTTTAGCTGAGGCACAGGAATTCATCTGTGGTATAATAATCATTTTGTATATTAACCCAATGAGTTAAAATACCATCTGAGACCAACATGCAGTTAATTGCTCTGAGAACAAAACTTTGAATTTCCTGACCTATTTAAAGTTTGAATTTCCCATTAACTCCATGCTCCTTTGCTAACATATGGTATTGAGTATACAGGATATAGTTTCACAATTCCCTGCATCAAAGTGCATGCAAAGAGAACATGATGAACTGAACTACTTACGCTTGGAAACTTGCTCTTACATGCAAAATGATAACCTTTAAATATATTAGTTAATATGCCCATGTCTCCCTTCCCCTTTATGCAGATAATCTTTCTGATTTAAACTCTTATGCCAAAGCCATTACTGCCATGGGGAGCTGAAAAAGCTCTGGTTAGTGTAGGTGACTCATCAGCTGACTAGCCCATAACATTAGCCACAAAGGACTGAGAATGCAGGCGGTGGCATGAAGTGTGTGGGTGGAAGCAAGAAATAAGCAATCATCTGGCAGGGAGGGCTGGCAGCAATTCATTATTTATCCCCGTCCTCCCACTCGAAGGCTTCATCCTTGTGCTGCAGGGATTTTCCTAATTTTGACACTGTGGTAGGGCTTTATGTAGGGGAGGGGATGAAAGGTATCTTCCCTCCCTGTGGCCTGTGCAATGAAAACATCAGCAAACTATCTGTGCTCACCACACCCAGACCACGTAGGGCAAAATGCTGTCATGGAGAATGGAAAAGAGGTTTGTCTGGTCCTTCTTTCATCCAACAGGAGACAAGAACAATGTATTACTAGCAAAAAAAAAGAGAACATCTCTTTCCCACCAAAATCCATTTGTCAATAAAATGAACAGATGTTTTGAGAATAGCACAGGGTAGATGAAAGAAAAGGAGTTTAGGGAATAAATAACAAATACGAGAAAGAGAAGGATGTAGCAAAGTGGGAGGAAGGGGCAAGGAAAACTATATGGAGAAAACAAAAAGATATATAAGAATGATGTAAGAATGAAAAGTATTTTAGAGGGGATGAGGTGAATTATCTCAAGTAAGGCCTCTAGAGAAAAATAAATGGAAAATATTTCTCAAAGAATTAAGAAGGAAACATCTTAACAAACTAAAGATACTGAAACATAGAAAGTCACCAAAGTAAATAGTAAAAAGCAATACAGGTAAAATAAAACTGACAAATTTAATTAAAGTTTGACATGAAAGTATACTGATAAATGCCCCAACCTGATAATGTGTGTCTCATTATCTCTGAGTAAATCTGAGTTCACTTTTAAGCATTCCTTTTCTCAGCATCCTGCCACCACTGCTAATCTGGCAGCAATATGGCTAGCTAGAGCTCAATCTACCTAGCACAAAACACTCCCCACCAAATTACTAAAGGAATAACGGTGTGAGTACACACTTTCAATGATGTTTTTGCTTTGATTCCTAAAACCCATTTAATACCAGGTAACACTTTTTTAAATAAAAACTTCTGGCCACATTCTGAAGAAATGAATTGTACTAATGTTAAGTAAGACACAATAGGGAATTAAGGACTTGAGAGGTTGTCTGTATATTTCCTTCCCATCCAAATCTTTTGTTTTCCCTGAATGGGCTTTTTGCCCGCATTTTGTCTACAGTAGGACTTTCCTGGCAGATTGCCCCAGTGGGACGATCAGGTTTCTCACTGTCCTCTTTATCCTTGGAAAGTTTCCCAGTCTCCACTACAGGCATTTTAGGGGACAAGAGCACAGAGCTGAAAGTCTTCCCCAGCACGGTTTCTGTAGGCTGCTATGTGCATCATTTGATAGGGGGCCAATAAAGAGTCACAAGACTGTTGCTTACCATGGCACCTTTTTGCTAGAGGGAGAAACGCAAATGGCTTCACATTACTGAAATAAGATTGAGCTGGGTAAAAATTATTCAGAAGACAGAATGTTTGTTGAAGCTGGAATATTTAATGTAAGCACACAGGTCGCTACCTGGAGATGATGATTTTTTGGCTTGACTAGTTGAAAGCGATAAACAACCTTCTCTTTTCCAAATGACTTCTTGAAATATAGTCTCACTGCAGGGTTGCTATAAGAGCTAGAGCTCTTATACTTTCTATACTGTCCAGAAGCTGAGCTCTGAAGAGAGTAGTTTTTGTGTGAGAGGTGACTGATTCACAATGCAGGTTTTAAATGCATTATCAGTTATCATTGTGATACCTAGTGGGACTTCAGGCCCCTCTAAGGGCTCTCTCAGATGTGGTGAGACTTCTCAGGTGTGACAGTTAAGGAGCCTTTCACTGACTTTATCTCTGCTTTCCTAGCCACAAGTATGCTGGGATAAATTTAGGATCACTGTACCCAGATTACCAACATTTATTCCTAGTGTTATTAAATTTTATTGGTGCTTGTTAACACCAATAAGAATATTATACATTATATTTTTTAATACCTTAAACTCTCTGTCATGTCACAAGTATATATTTGTGTCACAAGAAAGGAGAACTTGTCCTTTGAACAGACATGTAGAAAAAGTCAATTTCTAGGATTAATTATCATCTGATAGTTCTGAAGAAGCAATGAAACAGCTCAATTCTTGTTGATCGATCCTGTAGTAATTTGAGAGCACCTTGCATGGCTAAGCCCCCAATAACTATGAAAATTATTCCTGTAATGTAAAATAACACTAATTTCATCACACAAATGTTACTTGCTTTGGGACACACAGTCTTTTTTTCTTTTATATGCACTAATGTAGATTAAAACATAAAAAGTATGAAGAAAGTAAATGCTGAATACATTTTTCTCCACATACTGTATTAGGAATCATAATAGTGTTTTGGCATATTTTCCATATAAATCCTTACATTCATCATTTCAAGATGTATTGTTTAGGGGTAGAAAGAGGGATATTACTTGTCCCCTTAAGAAATGTTTCCACAAAATATTATTTATTGGGTCATTTTTTTCCTATCCAGTTGGTGGGTGTCATTTGATGGCACAATACCACTTTAATAAAACATTTGGAAGAGAATCAAAGTTTCTGTGACAAATTTCCAGTTATATATACGCAATAATAATATGACATGTGGTCAATAATAATAAGACATGTGGTTAGCATTTTCTGTACAGATATTTAAAGAGGAGAGTAGTTAAGATTGATATAAGAGGATTATGGGTTATAACTGTAAAGAAAATCTATAATATGTTGGGTTTTGATTTAGATTTGATCTTTCTTTGCTTTCAAATCCCTTTTCTCTCAACTTCTTTCAGCTGTTTCCAATATATAAGTAGGCAATTCATGTTGTAGATAAGTGGAGTTAGCTGACATTATCTATTACAATAAAACTACAGGCAGTCATTTACTTCCTTTACAGACCTTCAATATGATAAACCTCGTAGAGGTATAAAAAAAGAAAGGTAGGAAATTAGACCTACTGAGGGGATCGGTATGGAATATTAGGGACGCAGTAAATCCATGTGATCCATGTCTGGCAATACTATCATATAGCATCAAACTAATAAAATAACTTACAAACTTCTTCAAAGGAAAATTTAAAGTCTGGTAACTTCCCTAAGAACTAGTTTACTGATTTGCATTCTGCTTTCACTTCTACTCATATAGATGTCAAAACTTTAGAAACTTCATCACTTTTGTTATTTACCTGATTACATGAATATTTTTAATGAAATTAAAACTGGATTTATAAATGGGAAATCTTCTGTGCCTAGTGTAAAAGAAATAATTCCTTTGATGGCGATGAATGCTCAGAGAACTGACTGATATGTTAATGCTATATTAGAGAAGAAAAGCATCTGTTAGTCAGTCGGGGTTTTCCCTTCAGTAACATCAAAAAAAAAAAAGTCTAGGCCAAACATAATTAAATGAAAATAAGTCCTTTATAGTAATCCAGTGAGCCCAATTATAGGATAAATCATCTATCAAAATGAGGTAAGCTTTGCAGAAACAGTGATCATTACTTGAGCTGAATGATCTCCCATGTCATGTTTTATGATTTCCCTGCATCTAAGTAACATCTGGCCCTCAATGAGAGTATTCACAACCTAGAAAGACAAGTCTCTTGCAATCCAGATAAATCATATGACAAGTCATAAACTTTTACTGTTGTCTAATTAATTAATTAGTTAACTTCTAGAAAGCTAGAACTAGAAAGCTAGAACATCCTATAACTCTGCTGGTAACTAACAGGATTTTAATTCCGGAGGTCTTGGGGGGTGCACCAGGCACAACTTCAAGACAGCCATTTTATGTACAGAAGGCAATATAAAGAAAATAAAAGATGACTTTAGGAAAAGGAGTCAAAACTACAGAAAAAGGAGAGAGGATTGATAATAGTAAAGACTTGGTTAGTAAGAATTATTACAATTCATGGCCTTAAAGGCCTTAATTAATTTTGAAATTGAGCATAGAATGAAGATTGCAGAGCAAGTTACCCATTCAGACAAATAGACAAGAAAGATAATTATTAACTGTGATTTGTGCAGGGCATGAATACCAATGATGTCGAGAAGGCCTGTGAAGCAAAGGTTGTAAATTGAGCTGGATAGAAGATTTGGACAAGACTCTTTGCATTGTATTCAGAAGAATAGTCCAGAAATGGCAGAGGAGAACATGTTTTTCTCAAGTATAAAGCTGTAAGTGTAAAAGTCTTCCACATGCCCAAGTATAAAGCCAAGACAGAGACAGAGGACAGTGAGGATGTTGGAAGGGTGCTGGGAGCAACCCTCTCCTGGACATTTGGCTGTCTGGGCTCTGGGTCATCTTATAGATAATGTATTTTAGGACTCCCCACTTCCTTTGGTGACCTTGGAGAGAATGATTGCTGACAGCTCTGCTGGGAGGCTTCCATTAGGGCTCCCCTTTCTGAGGGACTTTAAAAGGTTCTAATGAGGTTCTAATGGCTAGCCTTACCTGAGCTGCATCTCCTGCAGAGGCACAGCCTTGGTCATGGTCCCCAGTGAAGCAGATCTGGACTCTACTCCACAGACTTGCTTCCCAGCTTGACCTCAGTCCTCCCTTGTTAATACAGACTTGACTAGTGATCAGTGGACTGTGTCTGACCCTGGTCACCACCACTGGACCTGCTCTTCACCCTTTGACTTGTTGACTTGCCTTCCCAGTTTAATCTCAGACTGATGAGATCAGTCAGCATGGACTGATGACCTGGAGTCTGGGATGACCCTAGATCACAGAATCACAGAATGGTTCAGGTTGGAAGGTAGGAAGAACCTCTAGAGATCGTCTAGTACAACTCCCCTGTTTAAGCAGGGACACCTAGAGCATGTGGCGCAGGGTTGCATCCAGGTAGGTTTTGAAGATCTCCAGAGAAGGAGACTCTACAACCTCTCCGGGCAGCCTATTAGAGTGCAGATGCTACCTCCAGGCCTGCTCTGCTTCCTCAGTCAGGTGCTGTGGCAGGTGATGTTCCTCCCCTGCAACAATGTTATTGTGTTCAGCTCCCCCTCCCATAGGCAGCTGCTGGCCCTTGCTGCTCCCCTACAAATACTTCTGATAGTGGATGCTGGAAAAATCGTGATGACAGCAACACAATGATCAAAAGGTTTAAGGGAAAAGAAAGGAAACTCTGATCTTGTTGATGAATAGCTTTCATAAAAATACATGCCAGTCTGTTTTTCAAATTGCATAGCAAGAAAGACTGAAAAGCATGAACTGAAGAGACTTCAGTTTTCTACACAGGTGTGAAGATTTGTCAGTCCTCATATACACAATTATTAAACAAGTGCTAAGAAATGCTGCTTTTTGGTCACCTAATAAAACCCTGAATGCTGACCTCAAGTACTGCTCTGAGAAGTCATTGTTAGTACTGCATGATGCAAAAGACTTTCAGGCATTGGCAACCAATTCTTGAGGTAGTAACTGGAATAACAAGAATTGTCTATTTGAACTCTAATGACATTGTTTATTGCTCATGTTTAATTTAGCTTTCAGATATACTGATTTTAGACTCCAAGTACAGTATGCAAATAAAAACCACACACCCTAAGTACACTCAGAAAAGTTAATAAAATGCAATCAGCAAATAAAACTGAAATGGAATCTAGCAGGAGCTAACTACAATCTTGAAAAGATAGAATTAATTATGAAAAAGCCTGTGGCCACTTAGCCTTGCACTAGTACTCACTTGTCTCTGTCTCGAGTCATTCCACTAGATCATTAGCACTACTAGAGATGGAAATAGATTTGGCACCACAGGATAAAAAAATGGCCCATGCCCTCAATGGCCAAGCATGCACTTACCAAGTGTAAAATAGGAAAAAAAAGACAGATACAGAAATGGAAAGGGAGCAAAAACAACAACAACAACAACAAAACCCAAAACAATGAGATGATAATTATCTACATGACACATAATAATCTCACAGTATCAACGGCATAACAGTAAGACCTTGGGAAGCGGAGTAAGAAGTGCTTTAAGTCAAACTATTGAGATAAGAAAACAGATCTATGAGTGGTTAACAGGCAAGTGACAAAGCAATTCTTTGAGAATCTAAAAAGCACATGATGAAAGACAGTTTAGAATCTCCTTTAAATTTTTATACTTGCCCTCCCTCCCCATCCTTCACTCATCTACCCCCTCACCCAAGTTGACTACAATCAGTGAATTTATCTTTTCGTGTAACTTTGTCTGTATTAGGTACAAAGTCCAGCTGACAATCATGACAAGAAAAAGTGTTGGTAAGTACAATTTAATACGTGATCATTTTGTCTAGTGCAGGCACACCTTTTCAACTCCACATTTCATGTGCCCCCATGTCCAGACATTGCTAATGGGGCATACAAGACAGCATTTTAGAATCTCATGAACTGATTTTATAAAGACACTGCAAAGTCAAAAAGTTCTTTAAAGCAAATCTAAATGACAATCTTGTAATTCAAACTATTTTTAAAAAGCTTTACTAAAGAAGCATCATTTTGGACTTTACATTTGAATGGCCATTTCTCAGTTCAAGATATTAATTGCTTGCTTTTCCAAAATTCTCATTGGGAAGAAGACTCCTGACTATGTCTATGCTACTCTGAATGAGTGGTCTTCAACACTTATGACAACTATCACATGATTCTAACTCACCTCCATCCACATTACTTTTTGGTGAATGGTCTGAGGACTGAAATCTAGGCTGTGCTTTATGATTTGCTAAATGATAAAAAATGCTAAAGCAGCAGAATGCACAGAAAGGTGTTTTGGCCTGCTGTAAGCCCATAGACTTGGAGCTTCCCATCTCCAGGAAGCGCAGGTTATCTTGAGGTCTGCCTTGGCACAGCCAATGCAACTATGCTAGCACAGGAGCTGAAAGAGAAGGGAGCTGGATAATCTGAAAGGCATCAGAAAGGTGTGTCTGTGCTGGACAATGATCAACTGTAGTGCAAAGAGCTCTCACCTAGCTCTAAGGGTGCTTGTTTAGGCACACAATGTCTTATGATGCAACATGGGGAGAAGAGACAGGAACTTGAAAAAAAGTGTGGCTGTTTTAGAAGAAGAAGTTACTGGTACATATACCAGTAAGCTGTGCCTCTGGGAATGAATAATTCACATGGGCATATCCCTAACCTGACATAGTCACACTGCTTCCTGCTATAGGACAATCATCTCCAACACCTCCATTATTTTGGAGTTCTTTTCAGAGTGCTTTACATGTGGTATAAGCCAAATGCGATATAGTGGCAGAGTGAAAACAGCAACCAGGAAGACTCCCATACTGTTGCCTAGCCTGGAACTGTTCATCTTCAAAGCCCTATCTAATTATTTTATGCCAAGCTATATTCTTTGTGCTATTGGATAAGAAATACTGTTTTTCCTTTAAAAAATGTTTTTGAAATTAGAAACAAAGTAAATTATTTTTCCTTACAGTAAAGAAGAAATTTTCTTCTCAGAGAATGTAATCCCTCATGAAACTGAGAACAAATGTAAACTAAGCCAAACTCATGTCTGAAGGAATGCTTTCCTACCTCCCATTCACTATAGCAGTGATTAAGACAAAATTATTGTTAGGACCTTCTACAATCAATGCAATTGCTAGCAACTTCTGAAGAGAAAAAGAGAAAATATAATCTCTCCTATAAGACAAAGCATTCTTTTGTTTCTTTATAGTAGTTAGCTTTGTAGTTAGCAGTGTCCCCCAGGGCACGTCCTCAGTCCAGTCCTGTTCAATTTATTCATCAACGACCTGGATGAAGGGACGGAGTGCCCCCTCAGCAAGTTTTCTGATGACACAAAACTGGGAGGAGTAGCTGATAGCCCTGAGGGTTGCACTGCAATCCAGAGAGACCTGGACAGACTGGACAACTGGGTGGTGAGAAACTTCATGAAGTTCAACAAAGGCAAGTGCAGGGCCCTGCACTTCGGGAGGAACAACCCCAGACAACAGGACAGGTTGGGGACTGACCTTCTGGAGAATAGCCCCACAGAGAGGGACCTGGGTGTCACAGTGGACGACAAGTTGACCATGAGGTAGCAGTGTGCCCTGGTGGCCAAGAAGGCCAATGGGATGCTGGGGTGCATTAGAGAAGAGCATTTCCAGCAGGTTGAGAGAGATGATCGTCCCCCTCTACTCAGCCCTGGTGAGGCCACATCTGGAGACAGTGTGCAGTTCTGGGCTCCTCAGTATAAGAGGGACGTGGAGCTGCTGCGGAGAGTCCAGCACAGGGCTGCATGGATGATCAGGGGCCTGGAACACCTGCCCTATGAGGAAAGGCTGAGAGAGCTGGGCCTGTTCAGCCTGGAGACGAGAAGGCTGAGGGGGATCTGAGTAGTGTCTATAAATACCTCAAGAGAGGGAGTGAGGAGGATGGGGCCGATCTCTTTTCAGTGATAGGACTAGAGGAAATAGCTACAAATTGAAGCACCAAAAGTTCCACAGGAACTTAGGGAAAAATTTCTTAACAGTGAGGGTGGCAGAGCACTGGAACATGCTGCCTAGAGAGGTTGTGGAGTCTTCTTCTCTGGAGATCTTCAAGACCCACCTGGATGCAATCCTGTGCCACGTGCTGTAGGGGACCCTGTGTGTTCAGGGGGGTTGGACTAGATGATCTGTAAAAGTCTCTTCCAACCTTAAGGATTTTCTGATTCTATGATATACAAAGAAAACCTGTGCAGCTTTAGTATTAAACTTACATTAAATTCTTTCTAAGTCTCTAACATCCAAACACAATTAAACTCAAGAAAGTGAGGTCAATGAAAGTTCATTCATTATAGCATTGGAAGTAGAATTTGACATGCAGGTAGCTATGAGGATTTCAACAGTTTCAGGATGAGCCAGGTAGTCTCTCAGCTACAGAATGATTGAGCAAGCACAGTGGTAAAGCAAGAACATATCTTTGAATAAAAATAGAATACAAAGAGACATCTCTGTCTATTTTTTTCCTTGTAACATACCATTTATTTACATCAGTGCTATGTGAGATGCATGGTGTGAGTTAACCAAATGCAAGCAAGCATAAAAGGTTACTAAATCAGAATGCAACATCTTCAAAAATGAGGAGAATTCAGTCAATTTAAGAGTGACCTTGTTCTTCCTGAATATAGACTAATCCAGAAGTAAATCCTGCCTCAACAAAGTACTCTATTTCTCCCGCCCACAAATATTTCTGAAAAACAAATCTTGTTTACAGGAAGCTGAGGAGAAAACAGCTCCCTTTCCTCCCTCCAGCAGAAGGAGGTAATATGACTTTTAATTGTCTTAGAACAAGACACAAAGAGGGAATCAAGTTCTCCCAAGAGTGAGCAAAGGGTCTGATTGATCTCCAGATTATCCAAGAGGAAGTGTGTTGTAAAACAGCCCTGGGTATTTTTTTACATGGAATAAATAGTTTTCGGAGGAAAAATGAACAACTGATATAAGCAATGTTGCATTAATGTGTTCTGACAATAAAAAAAAATAAAGAAAACAAATCAAAATCAAAATAATCTAATGTTTAAAAATGGGTAAAGTGAGGCTACGTTGCTCCAGCCCTGCCAAATCTCAGAAATGAATACATACAGCTAGTCTTTTAAAAGTCTTGATATCTCTACCAAATTTAATTAACATAATATTTTAGCACTTGATTAGATAATGACTTGCAGACAGTAGGTCTTCCTTCAAAGACATACTTATGTCTCCTTTACCCAGCAATATACCTTTTCCTCTTTAAATTGCTATATAGTGAAAATGATAAAATTATGGAGGAGTAAAGAGGAAAGATTTTTTTTTTATGCCTTTTTGTCTGAAACATTCAGGACACTTTCATAATTTAAATACAACTCAATATAGCTTATGGAATAGCATTAACTATTGGATAGTCTGACCATGCAGGTTCTTCTTTGGTATAGGTACTTGAGTATGCTGTAATAAGCCTAAATAAATTAAAAGCTTATAGATAATTTAATAAGCCATGAATGTGAACAATAACAACAGATACCTTAGGCATATTTTATGAGTGTTTAAAAGGAAAAGTCCTTCGTTTCTCTCTCAAGAAGGAAATCTTTCAGTTACTCAAATGCAGAGGACAGCACTGGCAACTCTACAATGTCTTTAATTCAGTAGAATGTTTTTAAAGAAACAAACTTATAAGTGATAAACCATTCAAATATACTGGAATTTTCTTGATTCAAGATACAGTTTTAATGCTAGTTAAGCAGAGACTCCATTGTATTTAAAATATATGTTTCATCAACAAGTAGAAGCTTAAAAGTATTCTGAAAACTTCTCATTAATTGCATTATTAAAATCAATGCATTAACGAATGAATCATAACTAATGAAGTGTGGTGGCAGTGAAGAGATGGAGGCAAGAATTCCATTCTCAGAGTTAACATCTCATATCATCTTTATTTGTTATTCAGATTTTTTTATTCTTTTATTTTCCCTATATCTGCTCTAAAAATATGCACAACATAGGATAATATTATGTTTTTAATTTTAAAGGAAAATTTCAGTCTACTGGAACCAACTAGCACAACCAGCAAATGAAAGAATATTTTCCCATTTAAATATATCTAGCTTTAATTGTAATATCAAACTCAAGCTTCTAAGTTTAATTTCAAAGTATTTTAAATCTTATTGGAAAAAAAAAATCTTGGCTGACGTAAAGTAAAATCTAAAAAATGAATTTATACCAAATGAAAAAAATGGCAATCCAGAAAAAAAAATGGATGTGCAATTTTGAAAAGAAAATTCTAAGCAAACAGAAATGTCAAGGAGGGAAACCAGGAAAAGAGGGAAGCTTGATGGCCCCTCTAGTTCAACTGCAGAAGAGGAGTTTTGTTCCAGCCAAGTAGCACTCAGAAAGCATAGCAGTACTGGGCACTGGATGAGAGATCATTCTCATCTTTCTTCTGTTCTTCTAGCAGTCTCAAGTTTAAACTTCTAAATTTTCTATGTCTTTTCTATGAGTGGCCTGCACATTTCATCAGAAGCATATCTGCAAGTTATGCAGAATATGGAGTGGGAACTGCTGCACCAACTGTTAAAATTACACAACAAATAACAGCTTCACAAACTCTTCTTAGGACAACTTAAGCTAAAGAATCTTCAGGTGAAGCTCAGGAACAGCCATGGGTACAGTCAAACGAGATGAAAATTGGTTATTGAGGATACTGGAAATCTGACCAGCTGGGAGGAATCCTTTGTTGCCATCTTCTAAAAGGGATAAATTCAATTTCCATCAAAGATAAGCATCAGTGGGAACTGAATCACACCAAACACATAAATGAGCAAAAGGAAATGACCCACTAACATAGTGTTAAACCAGAAGAGAAACCAAAGTGTGTAGTTTCTTGACAGAAGTGAAATATACATATATATATATATGACAATAGCTGTTTAAAATGTGAGAAAGCAGTCTGCTGAAAGAATTCAGGAAATTCTGAAATTCCTAGTTGTTATAGTAGCAGAAAACAAAAGAATAGCAAAATGAAGATATTGGGACTAAAATCAAGGGAGATTTCAGTAGACCTGGAGAATCAGAAGGCAAAGTCTCATAGGAAAGATATCTAGTGGAAGCAAGCTTTGGCAGCTTCCCTTAAATCTCTAATAATCGATATGAAAGCAATAAGAGCAAATTATACCAGTGGCAGTGAAATATGGGAAATTTAATGAAAGACTGTCTTAAGAAAAATAATAAGTTCTATGACGAGAAGCTCCCAAAGAAAAAACTTAAAAATGAAAAACAGTCAAATATTAAATATAGATAAAATAAAGCACAAGCATATCAGAAGAAAACAGGAAAGACAATGTGCAAAATAATACGTAGGAAGAAAGGGAAGTAAATAAGAATACTACACCTCAAGGATTCCGGCAACAGACCTCATATAGGTCTTCAACTGCTGTGAAAGGCTGAGGGAACCAACTACAACATCCTACTTGATTATGCCCAATCCTAACATATAGGACTGTAGACCAAAGTGAGTTCTTGCTTCAGAGGGATATATAAATTGTTTCATGAATAAGGATAATTACAGTAGAGTACTCAAGTTCTGGATAGCCAATTTGCAAAGGACAACTTTTCTGCAGGTTGCCTCAGGGCAAGTGCCTGCTCCTGTTGTGCTCCATGGGAAGTATGGGAGGGAGGGTGACATAGCTGAACACATGATGCTCCAAAGGATGCCTAGCAATGTGATTGCTGTTCCCTATTCTACTTATATGAGCTGACCCGTATATTTACCAGATGATAATGCACATAATCACAGAATGGTTGAGGCTGGAAAGACCATCTGGAGGTTACCTACTCTGGGTCAGCTCCCCCGCTCAAGCAGGGTCAGCTCAAGCACATTGACCTGGACCCTATTCAGATGGCTTTTGAATATCTCCAAAGACACCTCCAGGGTGACTGCTGGGAGATACCACTAGCTACAGGCCTCCAATTAGATATTGCATCAATGATGACTACCCTCTGAGCTTGGCCATTCAGATACTTGCTGTCTCTTCACCTATCCTGTACTTAATCAGCTTTCCTATGAGGATGTTACAGGAGACAGTGTCAAAAGCCTTGCAGACAACATCCATTGCTTTCTCCTCATCTACCCAGTCAGTCATTCTGCCAGAGAAGGCTATCAGGTTGGGAAGGCAAGATTTTCCCTTCGTGAATCCATTTAGGCTACTCCTGATCACCTTCTTGTCCTTTATGTGCTACCTGCTCCATCACCTTTCCAGGGACTGAGCTGAGGCTGACTGGACTGTAGTTCCCTGGGTCCTCCTGTTGCTCTTTTATGAAGACTGGAGTAACATTTGCTTTCTTCCACTCCTTACACACCTCTCCTGATTGCCAGGACCTTTCAAAGATGAGTGATAGCTGCCAGCTCCCTCATCACTTAAGGATGTAACCCCTCAGGCCCCACAGATTTGTGTGCATCCAGTTTGCTTAAGTGATCATAGAATCATAGAATCATTATGGTTGGAAAAGACGTGCAAGATCATCAAGCCCATCTGTAAGCGCTTCAACGTCATACTTGCTAAACCACGTCACTAAATAGCTTAATTACACATTTCTTAAATACTGCCAGGGACCATGACTGGACCACTTCCCTGGGCAGCCATTTCTAAAGCTTGACTACTCTTTCCATGTGGAAATTCTTCCTAATGTCTAACCTGAACCTCTCCTGACACAACTTGAGGCCATTTCGTCTGTTCTATCTGTAGTTACTCTGATTCCTAACCCGATCCTCCTCCAACCTCCTTTCTCCAGACTTTCTGCCTGATCCCCAGCGCCTGGGACCCTGGTATTACCAGTAGAGCGGTATTACCAGTAAAGAGAGAAGAAAAGAAATTCGCCTTTTCTGTATCTGTTGTCAACAGGGCTGCTGCCCTATTCACGAGACAGCCAAATTTCCCCTGGTCTTCCTTTTGCTGCTGAGGTTGTTACAGAAAACCTTCTTATTGTCCTTGACATCCCTCACCAGATTAAATTCCAAATGAGTGTGGCCTTCCTAGGCCCATCCCTGCATACTTGGACAATGTTCATATACCCCTCTAAAATCTTTATAGATAGAATTATGCTACACAGTCTTGTATTATTTCAGAGTAGCTACTGAAAGGACACCTAGTGGCAAATAAATGAGTATATCTAGAAACCACTGTAAATATTGAAGGCATATCATTTTAATTACTGTTATAGCAATTACAGAAGTGTTATTGCAGTTGAATTGGCAATATCATATGAATATGTATGTTTAATAGCACTTTTCATTTAAAAAAATGCAAATAGCTTTTTTTTGGAAAACTTAGGCTAAGGAATGTAACCTTAATATTCTTAAAACTAAAAGAAGAGTATTTTTAAGCATTTGAAAGATGCATGTATATAGATTACAATTTTGAATGTCTTGGATTTCTACTGCATCCATTTTAGCAATATTGAATGGATGAACAGAACCCATTAAAGATACATCTTTCTTTATATTCAAACTAAATTTCAACATGCTTATCACTACTCTTTGGTTCCTCCAATGTGCCATTCGAAAATGTCCTAAAATGACACTCTGAAAAACTCTTTTTACAGCACACTATTCTGTGAAGACATATAGCCATACAGCCATAGCATATGAATTGTATATATTTGAATTAATTGTACCCTTTCTTTCTTTCTTTCTTTCTTTGGGGTAGAGTAGGGTAGAGGGGAAAGGGTTCCATGGTTCCATCCAGCTTTATAGTCACTAGTTGAGTGGGTTTATTCTAAACCCCTTTAGATGTACTAATGCTCTTTTGACCAGAAGATGCCCACAACAAAGAGCAGTATTCAAGACGGAGTCATGCTGGCCTCATGCAGAGAGGGATTGACATTCCTGTTTAGTGACATGCTGCCTATGGGTAGTAGACCAAATAGACCAATCCACACTTGACTTTTTTGTTTATCTTAACGTATCGTATTACAAGGATAGAACAACTTGCTGACCACCCTACCTCTTCATTTATTGTTTTTATGTTCTGTCTTCTAGTTTTCTCTCTTCTAATGAACATGTATTCCTTTGGATTATTTTTTTCTACCGAGTGAATTAGTATAGATGCTTTAGGCCAGCTTTACCAGATACATATTTTTTGTATGAAGAATTTTGTAACATCTTTGTATACCACTAGCCCGTTCTTATCTTTAACAGTGTTTGTAACTGCTCAACTTAGTACAATCCTTTAATTTAAAATTATAAAAAGCAAATAAGATATTTCTGCTCTTCCATGCTATTTTATCGTAGGAAGAAGCTAAACAACTGGGATTTTCCTTTGCACCAAATTTTGTGCTCAGAAAAAAGTAGGTTATTATTTCTCCAAATACAACTACAAGGAAGCAGACCTTGATTGGATGCCCAGGCTGCAGCACCTGCTCTTACTCAAACATTAGCACCCATTCCTTATCCATCTCTTTTTCAGCTGCTCACCTCTCCTTCACTCCACCCTTTTGAACCTCCAGCCTGTTCTCTGTCTTAAAATGGCATGTAGTTTCCTTCCTTTACTATAAACAATGCTTTCTGTAACCTTAGTAATGATGTAAACATTTAAAAATAAGAATGGAGGGGAAAAAAAACCTGTGTTTGATTAGGTGATTTAGAAATTAAAATAAATGAGATCTCTTGCAACGCGGAACACTTTAGAGTAACAAAGTCTGACTTTACTTGTTCTACTTTTATCCACCCTTTGAAAATAAAAGGACAATAGATGTTAGAAACTCAGACAGAAGAATAGTAAAAAGGGAGCTGTATTCCTTGTGAATCCAGAAGAATCAAAAGCTCAGAAGAAGGAGGGAAAGGGAGGAACTCAAGGAGCTGCAGGATGGTGGAGGTAGGGCCACAGTTAACATTGGAGGCTTAGGCTATCAATAACACCACCATCTGTAATGTGATACCAGTTTGGAACATGACCCACAGATAGGAGAAATTATTAGGGCTCCCCTATACACACTGTACATAATAAAAAATAGTAACAGGAAGGAGTACTAATAATAAAGGAAAACCAACATGCATAAAAAATAACTTTCTACAATCCATATCTAAATTGAGGTCAATTATACTCCTTCAAGCATACTTTTCTTATTATTTTAACAGAAGGTCTCCATTGCTACATTCCTAATCTGTGTTTTGGTCTTTTGAATATTTAATGTTTTCATTGTAGTTTCTATTTCATCTTTCTCTGTCATACCTTGAATGAATGCAGAAAGATACATGAGAGCTCCGTGCCAACATGTGAGATGAAGCCAACCCAATAAAAATGAAATGCAGCATGCCATTGGATGGGAGGACACAAGAGGGTAGAAACTGATGGTGAAAGGCAATATCCTATTCTTCTCAATAGCTGCATAGGATAATGAGGCATTGGAGCTTCTGAATATTCCCAGGAAAAGTTATTGAAAGTCTCTTCTCTCACCATTCCCTTTCCTTCAGCCATGAATATTTCTCTGCATTTCACTTCACACATAACAACTGCAGAAAAGACTGTTCAGACTCCCATAGAAACAGTGACCTATTTCATGACCATTTTTTCATGGCTATATAAGCCAAGAGAAAAAAGTCAGCTTTGAGGTAAGGTTTCTCTGTCATCTCTGTGACTGAATATAAATCTGGTTTGTATGCAGCTGTTACGCAGTGATACACTGAAAGAGAAATTCCTATGCAGGCCTCTATGGTTTATGATGGCTTATGACAGAAGATATGAAATGGGGGAAAACAGCTTTGTCAATATCAGTGTTCGTGCCAAGATTGGATAATGTGACTCTAATGGAAAAAGGCCTGTAAGAGTACTAAAAATGTTGCATAGAAGAAAGTTTCTAAATCAGTTAGGGTACAAAGGATGTACTATTGCATGGAGATTAATATAATAGTGCCTTGAGGTGCTGATAAAATGATGTGAGACACTCAAGACCACAAACTACTTGACAAAGTGAACTCCAATTTCCACAGAACAATATTAACTTGACTTCTTGTCAAGCATTTTTATTTGTGCCTAATTTTAACATAAAATTGATATCTGTTAGGAACTGAAATAACAGTGAGAGAGAAGAAATTAATGCGGGCCCTCTGTGCTAAAATCAAGTATTCATTGCTCGATTTATTCACTGATTCTTCATTTTTTTGCTGTCCATTAGTGCATAGGCATAGGGAAAATTTGATGAATAGCAGAACCATGAGATTTTTATTCTGTTGTTTCCTAAAGGTAGAGTATTCTGGCATGACAATACGGTGATTTTCCAATTTCTGTATGTAAGTGGGGGAAATATCCAAGCACTTCATTAACAGAAGAAACTAGAACTATCTGCAGATTTGGAAGAATTCTTATTATGTACATCTCAACAGGCACATTTGTCTTTGATTATATTCATGCCAGACAGCTACAAAAACTAAATGTAGCTTATTACAGCTTTAGTCAATACTTGAAGCTTCACATCTCACTTATCCTGTAGAAGTGACCCTTTCAGACTTTCAAGCAAGGCTACTTCTTATTGGGGGTACATTAAATATAAGTAATATTGTAGCTGCTTTGCTTTTGCAATGTATTTAAACAGACATTTTAAACATGAATCATAATAGCTTCAGAAATGCATTTTGAAGAAGCTACAGGTATTACATCTGCCCTAAGCCTCTTTGTTGGTTTGGAGGATTTACAGTCATGTTTTCCCATCTTCTAATATACACTGGGAAGGGGGCAGAGTTTACCACATCATGTGGTACAAAACACACAAACAGCATAAGAGGAAATAAAGAAAAAATCCAAAGTAGCTTTTCATACATAAAATAAGTTCATAAATTTGATCTTATCTTGCTGTATCAATATAATACTACATTTTACATTTTACTAGTGATTAGTACAAAGCAGTGATAAATCAAAGGGAGACTCTTAATAGAATATTGATATGTTTAAGAGACATACCTTGAAAGAAACTTTTCACTCGGAGATAGCTGACACTAAGGCGCAGCACTGAGAGTTTGTCCAGCTTGGATATAATGTCAGGTGGAAATGGCAGGAGGCTGGCCAGATGGTCTAGTTCAGCATTCAGACGGTCCCTATGTCTCTTTGAAGGATTAGATTTTTCATTCCCAACTGCAGGCCTTCTGTGGTGGAGAAAACATTACGGATTACCTGTTACACCTCCACATAGAGCACTTGGACAGGGAGACATGAATTAGTTGTTAACGAGCATATTTACTATAACTTATGTGAAAATCTTTAAAGTTTCTATCCCCTGCCAGAAAGATATTTTAAAAAGGTATCATTCTGCATTTGCCATTGTGCAAAGAAATGGATATCAGTTTTTCTTTTCATATCTTTCCAGTGGAAAACAGATGGGGAAATAATGTCTTTTATTCAGGACTTTCTCACTTCAGGGGAAGAAGCACTATCTTCATGCTTAGTGAATGCAAGGAAAAATGATTTCACATTTATTTTGTACAAATTAGAGTCAGAAGAGCAGAAGGAAATGAACCCACTGAGTACCCATTGCACTCTTCAAAGCATCATACCAAAAGCTCCAATTTACCTTACTACAACAATATTAACAAGGATAAGATAAGGTTTCTCTCTTAAGAACATTAATATTTCTTAACAGAAACAAACATTTATATTAATGAATATTAATATTCATTAATAGAAACAAAAAAGATTGTAGGCATTTTCTCTATATAGAAATTTAGAGAGACCTATAGACCTTTTCTGTTATCTCTATTGGTACTAAACAAAACATAAAGGCTTTATATATTCTCTTTTTTTTAGCTAATTGCATAAAATATTAAGATAAATTAAAAATGAAGAAAAATTTCAGAGTGAAAACACCAAATATATGTTTAAAAAATCTCTTCTCAAGCCAGAAAGAGTTCATAGGAAAGAAATATGGACCTCATGGCTTTCAAGGAAGTTGAACAGTCTCAGAATTAGGACTCTATGAGAAAATATAGTTCTTTGAAGCTTCTTCTAATTACAGAACCATAACTAAGACAATAACTAAAGGGGGAATTTTAAGTAACAGGAAGTGTTAGATTGGAACCCTGAAGTCCAGAGAAATGAAGTGCAAATTCATTCCATGCTGCTAAGATACAGCTCTGTTAAGCTGTTAAGATCCAGCACTACTGGGAGGGGTGATCAGTGCTGAAGCACAGACTTGTCACATTAGTTTGAAGTTTGTTATCTCCAACACACAGCCGTTGCTGGACCCAGCAGTATCAAGGCTACGAGTGGGTAGCGTAGCACATGCCTTATCCTTTCTATCTTCTTGCTCAGTATTAAGAGACCTCTGGCTCTATAAGTTATCCAAAAATAATCCAGAGGCCTTCGGAGCCATAAACTACAGAGATCCACGGATATGAGAAGAAGTAAAACTGAGTCAGCATCTCCCGGGGTATCTAGTACTGAGTGTGCTGATGCTCCACTCTCTATTCCATAATATCTATGTTCAAGTTCCTACTTCAGAATGAAGGGCTTTCTCTAGAATAATGATAAGGGACATTTAGAGAAAGATCAGGGAGAAAAGAGAGGAAAATACTACAAGGAATTTATTTAAATGGGAAATGATAGGCATGAAAAATACAGTACTGCTAATATTTTCCATTTTCATATAATGAAAGACAAGGATAATATCCTTATGTAGCATAGCTAGTGGTCAAATGAAGAGCCAAAGCAAAACTGTAGTTATTCTGTATACTTTACTGCTGTGTTTCCACACTCTGCTCATTATACTTTTCAATCATAATTTTAAACATTAGCTTTTCAGAGGGTAGTTAAAAGTGTTAAATTAAAACACATTTTGAGTCTTTCCTTCTTTTAAATGCAGTCTTAATTTGTCATTGTAACTATACTTAGAAAAAATGTTGTGTTTAGGAAAAAGAACAATGTTTTGTACATGTAATTGTTGATTTTGCTAGCTAAGTGTAAACATTTAAAAATACATTGGGTAAGACATCTTCACAAGATTTGAGAACATTCATTTCATTTTCACAGGACATGAATGAAAGCAATTTAAAGGCAGTTCTCAATGAAAACATGTAATTCCTGCTTTTCATTTGAAACAAACGTTCAGTAAGACAATATGTTGGTTTCAAAGATAAAGAGGAGATATTAATGTTCATGGCTCAGTAAATAAATTCACTCTATCAGAGCAAAATGTTAAAAAAAAATAAAAAAGATATATATTTTTTCTTTTCCAGAGTAAGATGTTTTTCAGAAAATGGTGCATACTTTTTTTGAGTAAATCCTGAAGCTCAGCCATCCTTGCAATGCCATAAAAGCATATCTGACCCACAGAGAGCAATAAATCTGTGAGAGTAAATAAAAGCCAGAGTTCAATAGAATCTAAAGGACATAAACACATTGCTCTTTACCTCTGAGAAACCAGAAGCAATTGGAAAGGAAAGGAAAGGAAAGGAAAGGAAAGGAAAGGAAAGGAAAGGAAAGGAAAGGAAAGGAAAGGAAAGGAAAGGAAAGGAAAGGAAAGGAAANAAGGAAAGGAAAGGAAAGGAAAGGAAAGGAAAGGAAAGGAAAGGAAAGGAAAGGAAAGGAAAGGAAAGGAAAGGAAAGGAAAGGAAAGGAAAGGAGAAAAGAAAAAATCTTAATAAACAAACTTAAACTGACTGGAGTTCAAATGGTAAAAATTGTTGAGACTAACATGGAACATAAATAAAAATTGCCTCAAGACTATTTGCCTTATAATAGTGACTGTTTAACATCAAAGAGGCGTGAATTGAGGCAAGTATGTAGACTGCATTTCTATTGAGCATAAGGATCATAAGGATTTGTTTTCTGGAAATTACAGGGAATGGTGTAAAATGAATGTGACAGAAAGTTCAAGATGGCCTCTTCCTGAAAATTCAAGGAAATGATTCAGTAAGGGAGTGAATCCAAACAAACAAGAGTTTGATGTAAATGGAAATTAGGTGCCAAGTGGATGAGACTTAAAAACAACACAAGTTTCACGGAAAGACTAACTTAGCTATCAATAAACAGAAAATGGCAAGCAGGAAAATTCTTTAATGAGTTGTTTTGAGGCAAATGGAAATTCTAGCCCATATTTTGAGCAGGAAGCAGATGCTACTTGTCTTTATGTAGAAACAATGATTCTCAAACTGTATAAATCATGATTTAACAGAGAGGCCATTTTGCATAGCACTCACTCCCCTACAGTATCTCTTTTACTCTTTTAGGTACACCTTACAACAATAAGCAGAATGTGTAATTAAAACAATAATGCTGGCGTTTCCCTCTTTGAATGGTTTAACCATCCAAATACTTCTTTGTAACAATAAGGGTATATATCTGTACAAAACCCAGCCCCTACTCACTGGGATTATTGTGCGGGAGCTGATGCAGAGACCATTTGCTGTTTTATTGATACATATGGCATTGAGCCATTTATACTTTAATGATTCAATATGCCTGTGACGCACAGGCTGCTGCTTATGTAAAGCGGCTTGGTGAACCGGTAAAGGAACTTCCTTCAGTTACATCTTTGAGTATGTAGTATCTACTCTTTTATTTCAAACACTACTCTCTGAAGGAGCTGACTAAACACCTTAAAGAAAAGGTTCACTCTGAATTTTTAAAGTATGCTGAAGTGCTAAATCAATAGATGATCTAAACTGAGAAAATCTAATCATTTAATATGACGGCAAGCTTTCAATAACACAGGAAAGAGAAGAGAGAATGAGTTGCAATAGATAAACTAAGTGCAAACTAGCAGCAAGATGACTATCATAAATATTCTGACCAGCCCTCACAGTTACTTGAAGTTCTTGATCATTACACAGGTACCCTGGCAGACCTGAACTTCAGGGGGCTGCGTATGTGCAGATGTTCACCATCTCCCACAGGTTAAAAGGACTGAATGAAAGAAACTTATTTGAAGGAAAGGGGATACTTTTCCACCTTCTACTTCTTATCACTTTTCCCCAAAAACAAAATGGGAAAGCAGAACTGATAGTCATATTGGCACAGCACATTCATAGAGCAGAGTAGAAGTGAGATAGTGTGATAACAAGGAGAAGGAAGGTCTATGACTCAGGGAGCCTCAAAATGACAATGAAGAAGCAGAAAAGAGCTGCTTCCCCCGAGATTTTGGTTTACTGTGGCATTGATATGATTCTGACTTAACTGGGCAGTTTCAAACAGTTTAAGATATGCTCAGAGCTGGGACATCTCTGAGCTGCCTTTCAAGAGCTGTAAAACATCATGAAAAATGTTTTCTGGAGGGAGAGAGTCTTACAAGTTGCCAAGGTTTGAGATTATGAAGTGGATAAAATGTTCAAATGGCTACTGTCCTGAGGCATTGTCTTATAATTTTTAATATAAACATTAATTTCAACATAAAGATTATAGTTTGGGGTTAAAAGAAGATCTGTTTAACATTTAGATGCTTGAATTCTCAATAAAATGTTAAAGAGTTCCACAGGAAACAAACACTTGGTAGAATACATTTCCTTTGCTCAAAACTCCAGTTGGCTGGCTGAAAAACACATCTAAGGGAAAATCTTCAATCAGCCCGAGCTTCAGCATTTGAACTGTTTCTATAAATGCCAAAGAACCTTTATTGTAGAACAGCTTTAGCAGGGTTTGTTTGGAAGCTTTCTGTAGCAAAAGAAGAGCTAGTATTTATCATTTATTTGTATATATGAAAGTGGAACTTAAACCCAATGTATTGTCTGAAGAATGGCAGCCTAAGGAACACAATCTCCACTACTTTTGTGTAGAGAAGAAAAACAAAATATATCAGGATCCTCCTGTAATACAAGTTTTTCACACATTCTTCCATAGTTGTAGTTTTCTGCATTCTTCCATAGATCTTCTTAATATATTGTATTTTCTAACATATTCACAATTTTTAACAAACTGTGCCTGAAGGAACATGAATGTAATTTGCTTAACACTATCATTTTGTGATATCCTGAATCCAAAGGCAGTTGCCATATTACCATAAAAGGTTCCTAAGTATATTTATGTCTTTTGTTAGCAAGTAATTTGCTCAGCCATTGAATCTCTCCAGAAGTTATCTTAGAGATAAGTACTAGCATATATACTGCAAACACTAAATTTAATGTCTCAAAGCAATTCCAACTCGTTTTCTTTCTCACTAAGTTTTGATTTATAAATAGTTCTGCACAGAGGTTATTTTATGTCCTGGAGCAGTTCCTTACCTTATATAGTTAAGAAATTAAATATCCACATTCATATTCAAGCAGTAGAGCAAAAATGTTACATACACATTGGATATAACAGTCCAGTGTTGCAGAAATAATCTTTTTCTTATTTCATTACCTTTGTCTTTTGGAATTCTCACCTACAATATATTTTACATCAAAAAATATTTTTAAGTGAAAACAAGCTGTTTATGTGTAAATACCAACATGCAAAAAGGTTAACAAATTTCATTCAGACTTGCAAAGAAAGTGCCCTTTGACCACAGATGCATAAAATTTTAAACCAACTACATTACTTTTAGAAGTTTTGAACAACTGAAAATTGGGAAATTCATTTTAACAATCTTATTCTTAAGTGGAAACAACCTTATTCTTAAATGGACTGTGAGGCCTACCAGTGGTTAGTCAAAGTTTTAACACACCAAAAGCATCTGTTTCATAAACATATGATTAACTATAACACCAAAGATGCGATATGATTGTATTTAATGACTTCATTTCACAAAGCTGTTTATGACATCTGGAAATTGCTTTAGACTTGAGTGGCGGCAATCTTTTTTACTCTTATTTCCCATTGCCTTTTTTTTTTTCTCTTGCCTTCACATGTAAAATTCCTCTCCATTTTTTTTCTTAAAATTAAAGTGATTCTACAACAATTTGAAAATGATATATTCTTCATGCAAGAATTGATCCTCTAGTTTGCTTTTTCAGTTGGCTGACCTGACCCACTTTTCAGATTCACATACATTGGACTTACACCCCAAGCACGGCCCAGCCAAGGAAGGGAGAAGGGGAGCACAATGCAAGCACATTGGTATCAGCAAACACAGAGTTGCTTGAAAGTCCCCTTGAGCAGGCTTTAGGCAACACAGAATGATGGAGGTGGCAGCCACTTCAGCCAGTTGCCTAGCTGACACTTAGTCCATCATTACCCACCCTGCATCTTCTTATTATGAGAAAGCACTACCTTTCTCCTCTCCTTACACAGTAGACACAGTAACCATACTGATCATGTTAGCTATACAGTGAGAGAGGGGTGGAGATGGATTGACCCATGCTCAGCCCTCTTTATGAAGCCAGTCTTATCTAAAAAGCCAGCCTGCTGCTCCCCTCTCATGGGGCAGATTAGGATCCTCCTTCACCAGAGGACCTCGGGAAGAAGGCATTTCTATGTGTGCTCTCATTTCTATCATACATACATCACGGGAGACATAATTGCTTCCTAATGAATATGATACTTAACTGTTTCTGAATGGGTTTCCTCCTTTTTCTCCCAGCATATAGGCAATCCCCTGGAGGAATCATTGTTTTGATGCTGAAAGATAAAAAGGAAAAGTCTTAGATCAGAGGTTTCTGTTGGCTGTACAAAATAACAATATGAAAAGTTGAAGTGTTTATCTGAGGAAAATATTTGTTCCCTGAGTGTGGCATTCAAAAATGCTAAAAAACACAGTGGCATTAGTTAATACAGAAGCTTAAGGCTTATTCCAATTTCCTACCTTAATATTATTAGAATATTGATGTTTATATTCAATTTTCATATTTTAAAATTATATTATACATAATACAAATATGTGTATAATATAAATTCTGTTTACTGGCTATCCTATAATAATTTTTTTCTCCTAGGTACGTTCATTTTTAAATTCAGCTAAATATATAAAAATGAATAATACTGCCCATCACTTTCTGCAGAGAGGTTTTCACAGATCTTTAGATACATAGAAACACTGTCTACCATAACTGAAGCTACAATAATCAGGATGCAATTATTCAAATTACCCTTTGTCCAGATCATCCCATTTAGTATCCTCATTTTTAAAGAGTGAAAGTCCACTGGCAACTCAAGAAGTGGCATAGTGTTGGGGTTACCGCTAAGAACATACCCAGTGTGTTACTGATGGAGGCAGCAATTTTCAGACCATCAGTGACCTTTTTCAGACTTTCAAGAACTTCATTACTGCTGGCCATGTTAGAGATATTACTAGTTCTTTATCAAATCATTGCATTCAGTCTATTTAAATCTTCTGGAGAAGAGCTGAATATTGAAATCTCTTGATTTTTTGTGGGAAAGAGTCTTTATGCTAATCCATAACTGGTACACACTGCTTCAGATGTTATTGTATCTCAACAATATTTGTAGCTGTGTGTAAGATGTAAAATTAAGAGGGCCTCATGTCCCTGAGTCAAAAACCATGGAGCTGCAGGCAGCTAGGTCATATAATTCAAATAATAATCTTACTGAATTTCACTTATCTGAATCTAATTAACAATTTATTTAGAGGAATTTTGCTTTTTATTGAAAGACAGCTATAGATTTCAAGTTATCAGATTTCTCTGATAACTAGAAATCTTTGCTTGAATTTGTTCATGTTTGTTTTATGCTCATTTGTTCTTATGTCAACGTTGTCTTTTACTTTAAATAGTCCTTCCTCCTCCATTATACTTGTTCATTGGCATATTTTAACATATCAACCATGTCTTCAGTTAGCTTTCATTTTTCTATTCTAGCAGAGGCCAAACTCTTTTATTTTCCTCTCATGTAACAGTCTTTTTATTCTCCCATCACCTTAGTAGCCTTTGTCTTTATTTTCCCATTTCACTAAATCTGTCTGAAATATGGATAAACATGTACAGCCTTAATGTTTAGGATAGGCATGCACAGCATACTGAATTAGGTCTACAAGTTTTTCATACATATAGGCATGTATTTAATAAAATAAAGTATTAATTCTTATTTACTAGAACTATGTCACAATATTTGTGTGACTGTATCTTTCTTTTCTATAACCATTACCAGATTTGTGGCTCACAGTCATCCTGGAACCACCTAATATGCACAGTGCTTTACCTTCCTACCTAACTCCCAACAAATAAATGTACAGACTGCAAGGGAAAATCTAACTTTTAGAATCCAAATGTCTGGCCATTTCTTATATAAGAATTCAACTGTCTATATTGATGGTGCCAGCAACTAAGTTTATTGGTACACTGCTTGTTTTGTATGAAACTTCTTTGTAAAAATAAGATTGTCTCTAAAATGATACTTGAGGAATGATTCCTGTAATTTCCCTCCTATTCAGTATTTTTTTTTCAGCACAAGGTGCTGTCATCCTCCTTTAATCCAGTCATTTCTCCATCCTTTCAATTCTTGCACTAATCCTTAGCAGAAGTGTATTTTTCACTAAATCCAAATAAATTAGGTCTACTGTATTCCTCTATCCTAGAAAATGAGATATCGTATCAACTTGGATAAAGTTTTTCTTCCCACCTTGGTTAGGTGATTTGGTCAGATTTGCTCATCTAGGAGTTCATTTTTGGCAACAGTCTTCCAGGCTGATTGGATTTCTCTAGCTGTTTTCTGCTCCAGTAGAAAGCTGAAATGGTGTGAGCATGCTAAAGAATTGTTGCATGTTCTATCGGACGTTATATTAAAACATACATTCTATATATTGTAATAGTTTTGTTTTCGAAGTCCTTCTTGCCCACAGTATGAATCTATGACTCATAGTTTATTTATTCTTCAAAACACTGAATCACATACTAGACTTCCCTTCTTCAAGGAAGGAATTATAAGCAAAATTAAAAGAGGAGAAAGACTTGGACAGCATAATTCAACTTAAAATGGAAAGTTAGAAGTTCATTTGATTTACCCAAAAGGACAACTTAATTTTAAAATTCACTCTGGTTCAGGTGATAAATTTGGGACAACAAATAGAAATAAACCAAAAAGACCCCAGTAGATTTAAAAAAATGAAAATCAGCAAATAAATAGCAAACCGTAAGGCAGAATTGATGAAGTGTAAAATGCTGGAAATACTAAAGAGGAAAGCTAGTACACTTTTTAGAGAAGTATTATGAACACATGAAATCCTAAAAAATGTAGATGGTGTTTATTTGATGGAAATGGCTATATGTTAAGGATGTAGGAAAGGTAAATATGATTTACTTATAATCTCTGTATGAAAAGGAGGATCGTGCACATATATCAAATAAGAATATACCAAGCACTCTTCAAGCCCTTAAATAATGGAGGAACTTTCTACAAAAATAGGGCAAAGACACAGCAATATAGTATGAAGTACTACATCATCAACTGAACACTACTGTCGTAGATACATATACAACCAAGAGTTGCTTCTGTTACTACCACTAATATAAGCAGTAGCATGCAGATGAAGTAAATTTGAGAATGAACAAACTGGAATAATGGCTAAGGCAGAAGGCCTTGATAGCTCATGGCTAATAGTCCTAAAATATGTCTGGAATATTGTTTTAAAAGGTTACTTAAGCTGGGAAGATGCACATATTTATGGTCAAGCTTGGACCATGCCTGCTTCTTACTGTGTGCTTCACTGTCCGTCTTTGCTGCCTTCTAAATGTCCCTCCACTGCAGGAGGCCAACAGCTCCTTGCAGGACTAGCCTACTAGGAGAGAGAAGGGAAAAGGCCGCAGAGGCGACACTCAGGTGATCAGAACAGTTCTGGTATTTCCTTTCTCTTTTGTTTCTCTTTCTGTTTTTCTTACACTTGAGAGGCTTCCCAGTTTGAGAGGGGAAGAAAAAGTCTCCAAAGCAGCAACCTTTGATTCCTGCAGCAGCAGAGAGTGGTCTTGCAAATGTGAGAAGGTTCAGGAGAAGAGCAGGGGCTGAAAGACACAGAGCTGCGGGACAAGAACAGAGCAGATGTGGGCCATGATCACTCAAGTTTCTTATCAGTGTGACATTAAGGGAAAGGAATGAGGGGACTGAAAAACAGCTACTATATGACAATATTCAGAGACAGCAAATATAACATTTTAGCTAACTGCAGGATGGTGAGACTAACATTCATATCAAATAAAATATCAGACAAGCTGATGAATGAAAGATGAACAACTTCACTTCGTAGAAGTTTATGGAATATCAAGTCCTTTGGAATGACAGCACAAGATTTTGACTTAAAAAAAATACCCACAGTAAAGTATTATAGAGCACAATGTAAGCAGATAAAGAAATTGTCAAGTAAAATAACTAAAAAAACCTAAGCATAGAGAAATCATTTCTAAATATAAAGGTTAGATCTTACAGGTACCAAGTTCAAATTAAAAAAACCCTTGGTGATAAAATTTTTCACAGTATGTAAAGTTTAGAAAAATGGTAGTATTTGGTAATGTACAAAATTTTTGGTACAAAATCACCATAATTTGGTAATGGTAAATGGTCTGATATTGCCCACAACGCATTGTAATACAGACAACTAAAAAGACTTTTATATCAGAAAAGGGTATGCAACTCAGTGCTATGGAATGGGGACTGCTATCTGAAAAGTCAGGAATTCTTAAAAGGTAGAGACCAAAGTCAACAATGAATAAAATCCATACTTCGAGCTCCGAGGGACAAGTTCCTGCAAACTAATGCAGTTGCTGATATAAGTGAAGTGATTTTACCTCTGTTCATAGATGTGATTAGACAGATGTTGGAATCATCTGTACAGTTGCCATGTCAGTATCTTTTAAATAATGTTAAAAATTGGAAAGGACAAGGAAAGGAACTATAAAAAATATTTGTAGGTTGAACACACTGCCTTTCATGGAAACATATTTAAATATCAAAAAGAATCAGGTAATTTGACTAACATTTAAGTATTTTCAAGGAGAAGATCTAGGTGCTGAATTATTTTAATCTGAAACATAGCAAGAACTTAAAACTAGGATCCGAAGCCAGATACATCCAAACAAGAAATAAGACATTGATTTGCAAGACTTGAATATCTAAGCATTGGGAAAAGTAACAAATGATTTAAGTGGCTCCATCTTATGATGTCTTGAAATCAGCTAGCTAGACATCTTTCTTCAATAGTCACTTCAACAGAAATTACGGTTAAAGGAAACACAAGTATTTAGATTTAATGGAAGCATATTAAAAAAAAAAAGGTAGCTTTGGTAGCTACAGAAGGTCAAGCTACATTATCCAAGGATTGCTCCTTTCATTAAACTTTATTACTTTCCTTCTGAATGTGATCACATACCATGTACAATCTACTCTAAAGGGTTATGCAGACAACATAGTGTGGAAATCAAAAGATTAGGTTCTTATTCCATCTTTACCAGAGAGCAGCCACGCAACCATGCTCTAAAAACAAAGAATAGGCTGTTACTAAAGAATAGTGTCCTTGTTATTGTTTGTTTGCTTTTAGAATTAACTTGGAAAAAAAAAAGGATTTATAATCATGATGAATAATCAACAGAACAGGAATTTCAATGAGATACTGTGGCTGATTTTGACAGTGAGATCTGCAGATACATTAACAGGAGATGTCTGAAGATGGACATTAGAGTTTGGCTGGCTAGAAAAATGACTATGTATCATTATTATTTCTTAAAAATGAAAAATTTTGAGAGCCCCAGTTACAGTCCTGAGTTGCTCTCAGGATGCAGGAATGATCAGTCAGTGACTCCTCAACCTAAGGTTTTCTGTCAGGTAGAGTTGTCCTAAAGCAGCGTACATAGAAAGCCTGCAGTCACCTGAAACACTACTTCAGCTATGCTGAAGATAATAAACATCTTAGTGGATGGTAGGGTAAAGTATTAAACAAAATAGTGTCCAATACTATATCCAGTTAAGTCTTCCTCACAGTAAATAACTAAGTGATGTGAGAAGCAAACATTTCAGGGCAGAGATCATGCTAAATCTAAGAAGATCTAATTTTCAGAATTTGAGAGTAATTGAAGTCAAACTACAAAATAACAAGCACAACTATTAGTACAATTTATACAAGACTACAGTTCCATAACTGTACATACTCTTTTAAATAAAGACTTTTTTTCTTGAGAAAACAATTATACCTCCTTGATGAATAATGTGACTTAATGACTGGTGATATATTTTATACATGGGATAAATCAATTGATCACAGTGGCTTTTTCTATCCTTGAGATACAGTAAAATCACTTTGCTTTTCTGCCTTGATCTCCCCAAAAATGAAAAATGAAGACGGTATTCTGCAATACTGTAATATTTCTACAATACTTCTACAAATAAGCATTCATGTGGTGCTTACAGCATAGCTCAGATCATCTCACATAACACATCTAAAGTCCCTTTTAACTTGCTTTAAGAAAAATCTATACAAATTTGTCTATGTTTTAAACTTCTAGAAAATAATAATAAAAAAATCTGTGCTCAGGACAGGCGCAGTCTGACAATTAACTTTTTTATAGATTCCCTCTCAGCTAAGCACAAACATTCCCTTCATTCCTCCTACAAGGATCTGCACTAGGCTTATGCATCTTTTACACGGTTCCTCTTGCAGCGGGAGAGGCGAGGAAAACACTTCCCCGATGGTGTTCTCCCCTTTCCTGAGGGGGTTCTCCGTGCTCCAGCCACTGCAGCCCACAGACCACTGACTGCAAGTAACCAACCTGAAATGCACTTGAATGTAATGTTTGTCATAAGCATAACTGCAAGATAGACTGAAATGATGCATGGAGTGGATGCGAGAGGACTGAAATGAGGTCATGCCAAAGAAGCCAAGCACAGCTGGACTCTTGTAGGGGTGAGAGCAGTAAAATCTGTGACCGGTGAGAACATGCTGCTTTCAAAAGCTAGAAGAAGCTGAGGGTTACAGAGCTTCAATTTCTCTCTGTTGCTCAGGGAGTAGCACAAATGATGTGCTTCCTAACATTCCAGAAAGTAACCATTAGGGATCACTGCTTTTAATTTAATAGTAAGACTTTAAAATAAGAGAATCACAGAATGGTTAAGGTTGGAAGGGACCTCTAGAGATCATCTAGTCCAACCTTCCTGCTCCAGCAGGGACACCTAGAGCATGTGGCACAGGGTGGCATCCAGGCCGGTTTTGAAGACCTCCAGAGAAGGAGACTCCACAACCTCCCTGGGCAGCTATTTCCAGGGCTCTGTCACCCTCACAGTGAAGAAGTTCCACCTGGAGATGGAACTTCCTGTGTTTCAGCTTATGGCCATTTCCCCTTGTCCTATTGCTGGCCATCAATGAGAAGAGCTTGCCCCTTCCTCCCTACATTCTCCCTTCACGAACTTATACATGTTAATCAGATCCCCTCTCAGCCTTCTTTTCTCCAAGCTAAACAGGCCCAGTTCACTCAGTCTCTCCTCATATGAGAGATGTTCCAGTCCCTTAATCATCTTCTAGAGAGGCTCCGCTGGACCCTCTCTAGAACCATTCAAAACCATTCAAAAACTGGGATTTTTTTTGACAGAGTTAAAAGCGCCTACTTCTTCTTAATGTAGCCTCATGTACAGGTCTCCTGCAGACTCCTTTACAGTCTCTGCTCCCATCACAGGAGGAAATCTGAGTGAACAGAGAACCCCTGGCCTCATTCAGTAGAGGACAAGCAGAGCTTAGAGAAGGAATCAAGGTTATGCAGAGGCTATATGATCTGTGTGATGCTCAACAACTGGCTAAAGCCAATTATGTCAAAGACTTTGACTTTCAGTTTCTGAGAACCTTGATCTGATTTCTAAAAGTGGTGTACGTCCACTGCGGCAGCTGAAGGCACAGAGAACATTGTTCTGAATAAACAAACAAACAAGACTGTTTTCTGAAATAAAACAGGCCCTAAATGTGTAGAATTCCATAAATCAGTATACGTCTTCAGATTTAGCTGTGTGGCTGAGCTCTTCATCTATAAAATACCAATACTAATAGTACCGTATGTCTTAGCAGTATTATAAAGATTAATTCAGTAATGCGTTTGATATACTTGGATATTATAGTTACAATTATCACAGAAAAGCCTATGACAAAATTAATAGCACTGTGTTCAGAACAGGATTTGAACAGTGCGTCGTATTGAAATGGGAGCACATAGTGAATGAAGATAATAGAAAGAAAATATTGAATTTCTACCTTACCGAGTAGTGTTCATCATGTACAGATATGCTCTGTGGAAAGAATAGCTTGAAATTATGCCATAGTATGAGATCGGGTTTACTGTGTGTCTACATAAGTAAGCAATTAATGTTCCATCTTTAGTTCTGTCATCTAATACGCAAGTGCAAGTACTTTGAAGTGTAATACTTCTTTCCAAAACATGAGTATGAGAGTTATAAGTATATTCAGAAGTCTTTAGCCAAATAGCTATTTCAACCCTTATTCTTCCCTCACAAACAAGTTAATTTAAGGACTTACTGATTTTGTTGACCATCCTTTCTTTATTTCTTTCTGAAAGAAATTAGGAAATTCTGAAAGAAAGTTCAGGAATCCTTTTTTGACATATTAGGATGTAAAAAACTAGCTTTAAAAAGAAGTTTTGGAGCAAAATAACTTTTTTAGGTGTTGTTTCAAAAATCAAGTTGGTTTTAGAACAAACCTCTAAAATATGCATTGTATTACTTCAGGAAAGATATGGACTATATCACATTTAAAAGCATAGAAAGATTCAGATTGGACCAGTGCCTGGTACAAACCATTAATTAGTGGAATGACATCTTTTTAAGCCGGGCTTGATTTTATCCTCCATTTGTCCTTGACATAGAGTGTCAGAATAAAGACTAAAACCAGTAAGACAGGTCTATGAAATATTTCTGCTATGGATATGTAGTGTAGCAAGGCCTTACTTCAGATATCTTTAAACTATAGGTAACTTAATTTCTTGGAATAGCTTTATACTGGCAATGCACTACACAAATGTATATATATCTTCTTATGCACTATATAAAAATATATATATACAGATGTACTTTTCAGGTTCTTGACCAGGTTTAGCTCTGGGCTGTTCATAAGACTGCTAGAGTCACTTAGTTCATTCAATTTGTCTGATTCATTAGTTTTTCCACATTGCTCTGCAATTGTAACTAAAGGATAAGTGAAGGCTCTTAGATGAAAGGGAGTACAGTGTCACTTTGTATTGTATCTCTTTTTTATAACATACCCCTGTGACTTTGGCTTTGGCTTTTCTATCCTCATGCCAACTCCCATGATCCAGTGAAAGGTGGTACATGATCCAACATCCACAGGCCATTCTCTGTGATGTGAAGTAGAACTGCAGAATTGGTTACAGGTTGCAAATGCAAGTCTAAAGAAGTAAGTAGGTAAATCCAAAAACTGCTGAACTTCATTGGTTCTCCAAATCCTCCCTTAAATTTACCAGCACTCCTGGGTATTACCTTCCTAAGCACTTATGTTTTAATGACTACTTGTCATTTCACCAGACTTAGTTAACCTAGATTTTTTTTTTGTGAAAAAGTATAAGAATGTAAAAGAAATAGTATAAGAATGATCTTTGATAAGCCTCCTTATCACAGTGTAGCCATGAGGCCAAACTAGAAGTGCGTTGCACTTACAGTTTTAGAGCAAATACTAACAATATGATGAGAAAACTTAGGTTGCACAAAGGTGTAACTAAGAGTTCACAGACAGACTAGAGGATTGATCAGTCTAGGCAGCGAGAGAGACACACTAGGAGCATTTTTGAGGCATTTTCTACTGCAAAGCCAAAACAGCACCAATGAAGCAGATTTTTTAATCAGGGAATGAATGTTTATCAAAATCAGACAGCTATTCCAAAGTAGTCAATAACCTGGCGATCTCCTTTGGGGAGTGGACCAAGATCCAATTCCAAGACCTTCAGAGAAATCTATTATGGCTATTTTCTTGTTTCTCTCACTTCTAGTGTCTTTTTAAAATCAAAAAGCTTTCTTGAAAGGTTTCAGTTTCACTCTGGTGCAGAATTAGAGTAAAAATATACAACAAGTCAGAAGCTGGGTGTAAATATGAAAGCAAAATGTAGATTGACACTGTAGACAGAGTCTAGAAAGCGAAAGAAGTGACCATCTCTGACTCACAAAAGAGCATGATTTGAATTTGCAGAAGATTCCTTGACACAAGCAGAACACTGCACAGTGGAAGTTCCCCAAGGAAAAAAAAAAAAAAAAAAAAAGCAGAAGAGGACTGGACCTAAGGCCAATAAAATGGAGATTGCTATCTTTATTATTATAAAATTATTATGAAATGCATGTGTGTGTAGGAGGAGGAGAGCAGGGAGAAAGATGACTTATAAGCCTAGATGTAATGACAGCTTGTTGGGAAGATGCAATCCTATTCCTCTCCTGGCTCTGCTCTTCTCTCTTCCATCTTCAATTAGGCTGTCCAACAAAAGGAGAAGCAGAGGAGAAAATTTCAAGCAAAACATAACTGGTTAAAACAGAGCTTAGAAAGGTGAAGATCCATGAAAAACAAAAACTTCCAGTAAAAACAAAAGTTATTTTCCCTAAAGCCTGATATGGAAAAATGAGAATGTAGATAACTGAAATGAAATAGGAAATATTTTCTTTAAAGGATTTATGTTTAGGCTGATGCTTAAACTGATATTGTTAGTATTGTTCCTGCTGCATTTTAGTTCTCTAAAATGGTTAATGGTTTAAGAAATACTGCAGCATTTGAAAGAAACAGGTCAAAGGTAAGAAATAACACAGAGTCTGGATGGTATATGAGTTGCCAGTTTTACTCCATTCTTCCAAGTCTTCAATTTAATAGACTAAATGAAAATCAAAATGAAAACTCAGACGTTCCTATTCTTTCAGGAAGAGATTATGAATAGAAAAGTCAAAAAGTAAACCAAATGTAGGCTGCTATTTCAGAGATTATAAAAGTACCTGAACAAGTTAAACTTGTTGAAAGGTTCACTAGTTTTGTTTGCTATGATCACAAGCTGTATCTGATGATAACGCATTTACTGTGCATTTACTGTAAGGTTTAGAAACAGAACTCCATCTTTTAATACTATTTATAAATGTTGCCACTCCAAAGTAATGAATATATAGAAATGTACTCTCGTTAATAACCCTAGCAGTATCACTTCCTATATGCTTCATAATATATTTTTAGGTTTCTTGATAAACAAGCAATGACTGCAGTTATGTCAGTTTTTACTATTGAGACATGAAGTGGGAAAAAAAAAAAATACATTTTGGTTTTTTAACTGTTCCTGAGAGTTTTTTATGTTAGCTTAGAGTCATGTTCCATGTCAGCTCAGAGTTAGATCATGAGATTCCATGAGCACCCCAGAGATTTTATTCCAGCATTTAACTGCTTCATTTAAATGCTTCAGGTAAGGCCCTACCTGGGCTAAGCAGAGTGAAAAGACTATTCATGTATCTTACAGGGAACACTGCTATTTTTACACCCTACTGTTTTGTTTACTGTTTTCACAACAGCATGATACTATTGACTCATGTTTATTTTGTGATATACCAAATTTCCACATTCTTCTCTCCCTTGTAGATATGTTGCCTAGCCAGACATTCCCCACGGTAAATAATTGAGTAAATAATTATTCCCGATTAAAGATAAACCTTTGCACAAGACTTTACAGACCTGTATGCAGTCGATTTTCTTCAGATTGCTACTCTGACAAAATCAGTCTGAATTTCACTCTTATCTTTCAAAGTACCTGAAACACATTTCAGCTTGGTGATACCTGTAAGCTGAATGCTCACATGCTCTAGACCATCATTTGAGTCATTAATCAAGTATGGAGCAGCTCTGAACTATATGGACCACATGATATACCCATATGGAATTCTGACCTGAATGGAACTCTGCTCAGTATATTCTTCCAGTTTGACAGCAAGTCACTAATATCTATATTCTTTGAGCACAGAATAGTATCAGCAAATTTTGTGTAAGAATGACCTGAATGCAAAGAATAACAAATACATAAACAAACAAACAAACAAACAAAACAACAACAACAAAAAAACAGTATTTAGGGAAGGAATCTGCATTTGAGGACAAAGAGATGGAGACTCAAGGTGACAGAAGTGAATAAGAAGATCTCACACACCAGAAAAACAGATGTTTTTCTGGAAAATTCTGTAAAAGACAATGGGGCCAAGAATAGCCTGCTTTCCAAACAATACCGCCATGCCTGTGAGGTGAGAGCATAATATTTGTAGTTTCAGGAAGGGAAAAGGTTTGAGAGACAACTCAGGATCATGACTCTTAGGGATAAGTAACAAAGAAAAGTAGGAAAGACCTGCTGGGAAATCTAGACAATGAGCCATAGAATACTACATATTTAATTTTGCTCTAAGGTCCAACATTACAGAAGAAGAATAAATCCACTAACAATGGATTTTTGCAGAATTTTTGCAGACCAAATTTGACTGAATTCTGGTCCAACACAGCAATACAAACACACTCCTTAAGTATTTTGGTCTTCAGGATGTTCACTTGGCCACTTAGCAAACCAAAGTGTAGAACACCTTGAAATGTTCACACTTTATGGAGAAATTATGGGCCAAAGTTAGCTTTTATTGCATTTCCAGGACAAAACGTGACAGCCAATGTGTACTCAGGCTTCTACCCAGAAGCAGGAGTCTGCGTAAGAGTTATCTGCCATTAAAGAAAAGAAATCATCTTGGTACACATAAAGCTGCATTGTTGCTCTTATGCCCACCTTATCTTTTGACCTCCAAATGTTTGTAGAAATCATTGTATGCATTTCCTAGTATTGATTTGCACAGAAGCCCAACAAAGAAGTGGTGTCTTCCAAAAGGAGTAGTTCTTGCTTTTGCTTGCCAAGTACAGCTGGATTCACACCTTTAGCAGGTATACCTTTAGCAGTGATATGCCTAGCAGGTATACCTTTAGCAGTGACATGCCTTCATATCTTTGGCATATAACTGACCTTTTTGTACCATTATGCCACCTGGTAAATGGCAGGAAATGAATTTCCAGGACCAAGACAATTTTTGCTTTTCACATCCTCTGCAACATTGCCCCAACCTGAGTATCAGCTAGTGTCACAGTGCTAGTTCTGCCTTTATTGCTTGTCATGAGCATGTAGTGATGGTGAAGACCACCAGAGAGTTATTACAAACATAATACTTAAATAGTAACTGGGTAAGAATATTCACATTTACATGTCCAGTTACTTACCTCATTGTCAGTACACAAAATGTCTTGGCTATATCCTTAATACAAAAGTAACCTAGAGGTCACTGCTGTTCAGGTAACCTTTTTCAAGTGCCAGAGTTGAGCAAAATGACATTGGTCTTCTTCAGGGAGATTATGTTAGCAGTTGATGAATTGTGCTTATCTGAGATATAGTTTATTCCTTGTGAGTAAGTTGACTCAAATTGAAAACATCACTACACTTCAGCAACGAGTTTTTCTGTGTGGACATGAGTCAAATTAGAAGCAACATCTGAGTTAGAACTCCAGTTATTCCATAGTGAAGACAAGCCCACATTATCCAAATTCATCCCCTTCCAAGGATTCAACTTTATTGGTTATTCAGACATTACTGTAACAAAACTTGGCTGACACTTCCTATCCAAACTTGGCTATTCCTTAAAAGTTTTTCTTTTTTTTTCCAAAATCTTCTTTGTCCTCACTGTTTCTGTGCACAGAGACACTCCCACATCCTTTACATTCCATTTGAACCTAATTGAATTCACATGTCAGCATGAGTCAGCAGTAATTAGCAGGAATATTAAGAAAAGGTTTGGCACTCAATCTTGGTTATTTAACAGCAGAACCCACCATGTTCAGTGGTGCCTCAAGTTAAATCTAACCCGTTAAAAATGTCCCAATTTCTAGTTCAAATACACATAGGCAGTTTGTGATCCTAACTCTATCTTTTAAGACATGCCTACAGAAAAGCTATCTAAAAGGAAAAATCACACGTGAGCACTAAATCCTCCACAGTAGTGTTTAAATCTGTACATATACTGAAACTGATAGATCAATAGTGGAATGATTGTTTTTTTGTTTGCATCAACACTGCAAAAAACAGCCTAGGAGTCTACTTCCTCATTTGTATTCCTATGCAGAAATCTGAATCAATGCAAAGTTGAGCTAACAATGTACCTCCTTCTTCTATGGGTTGTTTCAAATATAGACTCTGAGACTACAACAGCCCAGATTTTCTACATGCAATTGTTCGTTCCTTTCCACTTTTGGTAGAAATGCTTCAATACACCTTCACAATCTGGACTGTAGACCCTCACATTTCCAGTGTGCGCACAGGCTGAAGATTGTAGCTGTTTACATACTATCCAAATGTTGACTCTAGAAATCTCATCCTCTCTTTGAGACTATCGAATGTCTGAACACACTTTTATGGCCAACTAACGAAGACATGGCATTGCCACAAACATAAAATCATTGTGAGATGCAGTAGCTGCAACAAAAAAATAGTGAGGACTGTCTCAGCCTGTATTCAGTCAGGGATGCCAGCAGCAGAAAGAGTGTTAAAGTTACTATCCAAACTTCAACTGATTATTCTGCTTTTTGCATCCATGTTCTCAGGTACTTTATTTTTAGATAATACAAATTTTTGCTTGCTATTTAACAGGGTCATTTGCAAGTGAATTATATCTTGTCAATCATTAAGTCTCTTGCTTAAGTGCAATGATTTTATCTTATCCCTGGGTAACAACCCTCTCTACGGTTCATATAGCAGTTTTATTTCATCTAATTATTTCATCTAGTGCAAATATATGTGTATCAATATGCCTCTCAAAAGATGACTACTGAGCCCAAATCGATCATTCAGTTTTACTTAAATCTACTCCTGGTTATCTTTTGAAACTTCCAACTGTCAAAACAATGTCAGGCATAGTGCTTCGTCAATTTTCATTTTCCCTTTTCCCTTTTCTCTTTTCTTTTCTTTTCTTTTCTTTTCTTTTCTTTTCTTTTCTTTTCTTTTCTTTTCTTTTCTTTTYTTTTCTTTTCTTTTCTTTTCTTTTCTTTTCTTTTCTTTTCTTTTCTTTTCTTTTCTTTTCTTTTCTTTTCTTTTCTTTTCTTTTCTTTTCTTTTCTTTTCCCAGTCCTGTCCTGTCCTGTCCTCTTAGCAGTCTACTTCGTAGAAACTCATTTAATGACATACAAATATTGTTTGTGCTCATCTTCAGTAAAAAAATTAAAAGCCTTTAACTAATATACCTTGTTCTCATGCTAAACTACAGATTCACCCAAAGATGTACAGAACTCTCACTTATAAAGCAAATCAACACAATGTCAGAAAATTCACTGGAGACAACTTACATGCTTTACTCTTCCCTCACAGATTATTCATCACAGTTCCCTCACAGTTCATGTCAAACGGAAACACAGAATTTTTAGTTCCCAAGTTATAAGCCGCTGAAAGGACATATTCACAGGGGGAGTATGGACCAAAACATAGCTTTACCCATCCTATTATACACATTGTGAGCTAATTTGGGGCTTGTGTTTCAATCTATTTCATTATGCGAAACTTTATTTCACTTGCTTTTCCTCTCAAGTTCTCCCAAGTCATCGGCGCAAGGGATGAGTGAAGCCAAATATAGCAAAGGAGCCATTGCAAAGTCCTGTGCTAACCCGTGGTTAGCTCTTGAGATGCTATTCCATGCATCACCCATGTTGGGGAGCAGATGGGAATTCAGGGTTTCTTGACGCGTTTGCATGGGAGTTGGTTCTAATCAATGCGGTACGTCCTGCACAGCAGGCACCCAGGGCTGGGGTGACACCACCTCTGGGGTGGCCAGGGAGAGCACCGGCATCACAGCGCGGGGGGGTGACCTGGCTGGAGGCGAAGGCGACACGGCAGCACCCCGCAAAGCCCTGGCAGAAGCCTCGCCTGTCCAACACGAGCTCACCGGATTGCAACAACTTACCCCACGGTCCCTGCCACAACCCGGGGCGCAAAGTTTCGCTCCGCGAGGAAGAGCCGCGGCCGCGGCGCAGCGCGGGTGACCGAGGAGCGGCAGCGGCGCCGGGACGCGCTGCCGCGGCGGGAGCGCGGCGGGAGCGCGCAGCGGGGATGGAGGGCGCTGGGGGTGGGGAGGATGCTTGGCCTCCCTTCCCCTGTGATTCAGGTGGCGGGCTGCGGGCTGAGTGACAAGGCGAGCCTGCCGGCTCGGCG
>NW_020455305.1:895492-921937 GCF_003342845.1 Nothoprocta perdicaria | reverse complement strand
CCTCCGTGGGGCAGCAGTGCGCGGGGGGCGCGCGGCCCGCGAGCGGCACGGCCGGCTGCGCCACACGGCGCCCTCACGGCAGCGGTGTTGCCACTGAACCTGGGCAGCCTTACCCGAGCCACGCAGCCAGCGCAGGGTGGCTGCCCTGGCACCGGTCTGTGTGGCTTGTCCCTGGGTGCTCTGCCTTGGGAGGCTGAAGTGGCACTCCACGTGCACGGGGTCCACAGGTTGCCCTCGGTCCCTGTGGTCCCTGTGGGGTGCTGAGCCAGTTGGCCTGCTGTTTTACTCCCTTAACAAAAATTAACGAAAGTTAAAAGTACCTTGCATCTCCTTTACTGCCTCCAGGATGCTTGATGTATCTCTATTCGTGGTTCTTCCCAAGGGATCCCTGCACCTGACATGGCAACTCAGGCCTTCCCTCTCCCTTAGGACAGCTCTTCAGCTGTCCTTTGCCCCTGGTTTATGCCCTGTTTGGTTTTCTTAATATTTGCACTCTTGCATGGTAAAAGGACACCCCTCTGTGTAACATCAAAACATTTAATTCAAGACTGTTTTACCAGCTTCCCCAGGAAGCTGAGTAATAACTGGCCTGGCAGCAATTTTGCACCAGAAGCTTTTGCTGATGGTTTTCTAGTTTGTATAGGAAGTGCTACAGTCAAGGAGCAAGGCCTGCTGGTGATATTAGAGGCCTAGAATTAGACAAATACATAAAGAAGTTATTGGCAAACTAATGATTTGTTAATGACTGGCAAACTAACGATCCTTATAGGACAAGGAAAAAGAGTAGGCTGATATGGAAAATTCAAGGTAACAATATGCAAACGATACGAAAAACATTTCTCTCTCAGGAGGGATGCCAATCTATGGTTATGAGATCCAAATGCAGAACCCCCAGAAGACTTCCGAGACTCGCTGAGTGCCTACCACTCCTCCCTTGGCTGGTAAAGTGCCATCTCAAATGCATGTGCTGTAGTATATACCAAGTAGACTACTTGGCCCCAGATACAGTGCTGCAGTTTCTGAAGACCTGGTTTGCTTAGATATACATCTGCAATCAGTCTTTCTAGGGAAGCTCAGTTATCAATTTAAAGCTGGCAAAGAATAATATATAGAAAAGCAGAGAACTCATTTTTTTCCAAATAAAGGTTTCATTCATAAGCAACTTTAATTTCAGGTCACTTGTGCTACAGATGTAATAAAATGCAATGCCCAGGCATGAGTTCACTGGGGAAGCAGGAGAGAATTACAGGAGTTTTAGAGCTTTAGCCTTACTTTCTCACCTCTTATCCTGGTCAGTACTGAGGTGGGTGGCAGCAGCTCGATAGTATCATGTATGTGACTTCACATCTTCCATAGTAGTTCGGGACTCTTTGCAATCCTCCCACAGCCTGACCTCTGGAATACAGTTAAGTCCTTCCTGTGGTCTCCATCTTGATTTTGACAGAAAGACCTCTTTTTGACAGAAGTATCCTTATAAAATATTTTAATCTCTCTTTTGCCTATGTTCTTTAAACTATAGGGAAGCCCAGACCCCAGTTCTGTCAAGTGTATGGAGACTGAACAGGTCATCTTGGAGGAAACCTATTGTTTCAACAAAATAGAACTAGTCAGTGCTGATGACTGTTCTGCTATATCTTCCCAGACACAGCTTTGACTGTAAAAATAGATGCAATAATCCACATGGAGAGTTGCAATTGTAAATGGCATTCAAAAAACAAAAACTGAATTCATAGTTTGACAAATACAGATCCTCAACTCATAAGGATGTGACACATTGGCAGTGTGTCTGTGCCAAAATATGAATTTTGTTATTTATTTTTTGTTGGAAAATTAATGCTATTTCTGATTGCAAACTTCATAGTAAATTAATATACCTATTCCATATTGTACATTTTCTGAAAGACTTTGTTATTGTCTGCTCTTATTACACTCACAGAATTATGTAAATTATATCAGTTCTAGGCCGCAGTAAGTTTTTCGGGACTGTACCTTGTACTTATGTTAGAAGGATTTGCCAGCATAACTCTACCAGCAAAATCCTATCTGGCAGAGACTAGGCCTATGTTTGGAAGGAGAACTCAAAGGCCATCAAAACTGAATAGCTCTCTATTGGATAGAACAATGGTGCTTCTGCTGCCAGGCTATTGACACTGAATGATTTCCTCATAAGAGAAGTTAGTGTGGGGGAGGAGCCCAAAAAGTACTGGATCATGATGACAAAGCCATGTGACAACTATTGTTCATAACTTGTCATCATCGTGATTGCAATGCCATGCAGAAGCAAGAGCCATAGAGGTAAGACAGAACAGTGCAGAGGGACATTAGTGTAGGAAGACTGAGCACTTTTTTGATTGGGCATCTCTGCATCTCTGGTTTATAAGTGGTGTGTAGGAGTTTTTTGTGCTTTTAGGGCTTAATAAGGTATAGAGCTTAGCAAAAGTAGATGATGTAGTATAGCATAGGGCATAGAGCATAGGGCATGGCGCTCAGAAGATCTCGTGATGTCACGGGAGTTAGGAGCATAATTAATGTATGCAGTTTACTGATAACCCCATACCATACAAGGCGAAAAGTAGAAATTAGTCTCCCGAATGGGCAGTAGGTGAGTCTCCGCATTCAACTGGAGTATATAGGCAGACTGAACTGCGCAATAAAGGCCATTTTGCTGCATCCCCCATAGTGGTGTCTGTGCTCTGGGGCCCTGGGGTGAGGACAACCCCAGGTCAGCGAACGAGGCTTGCTGACCCCCGTAACAAAATTGTGGTGGTGTAACAAAATTGTGTTCCACTTGTTCTACAAAATCTCTTAGAAAATTTAATTCACAGGGGGTGGCACTGAGCTAGCATGTGTCCAGTGTCCAGTTTGGAATTTGCATTCTTTTGCACATATGTGTGTAGACATGTCAAAAGATGAAATTATATATATTTTCAGGGAATTTATTCCATTCACAGATCAATAATCCAGTCTGTAGTGATAGAAATTTTAACTGTGTTTACTTACTGATTTTTAAATTTGAGTAAAGTAATTACATTTGCCAGGTAAGAATTGTTTTTCAGAATCACATGCTGCAGACCATTTATACCAGTTACATGAAAATCTTTTTTTTTTATGCTAGTCAGACTTAAAGAACAACTGCCAGATAGATCGTTCTACTTTCCTTCTTGGATTTTAATTGCTTACTTGACCAGTGTTAAAATGGAACAGTTATATTTTAATAATAGAACAGTAAGTTCCATCATTTGCCCCAGAGGCAGGGGGTCAGCAACCTCCTTACTCCTCTACTCTCTTCTTCTTTAGAGGATGTTGATTAATCTGGATCTGATCTGTCAAAGCATTTAACAAGGGGTATATGCATTTATGTTTAAGCATGCATCTAGGTGCTTTGCTGTAAGCAAAGGAGGAGGCTGTAAGGCTGAGATCCAGCTTATCAGCACATACTGTTTTTGCATTATCAGTGTGTTTATATATAAATTTATAGGCACAAACATGCACATACAGAGAAACAGAAACAGCTGTAGTTGTGATGTACATAGGGTAGGAAGCTGTAGAGCTGCGCAGTCTCATTGCATTGTGTGATCAGGAAGGTATATGTTGTGGAGTGCTAATAGGTGAGTTACAGACCCTGAGTCTGCTTGGTGGATCTGGAGGTTTTTTTTTGAAACTGTCATATCCTATTAAAGTGTAAGCAGTTTTGATAACATTCTTGTTAAATTGCAAGCAATCCTTGCTTCATATTTAGTCTTTGATCTGCTCAGCTGCTCATGATAAATAAGAAAGAAGTCAGCTGTTGCTCAAAAGAGCAGTTGATGACCAGTTGGTATTTATTTTTTAATTTTCTAGATGTGCTTAACTGATAGCTTTTTACCTCTATATACCCATCCTTAGTGTTTCTATCAATCTTACCCAGCTATGTTATACAGTGATGAAAAAATAGTCATCTGAACTGCTTTTGATTCCATTTTCTTCTTTCCCCTGCTCAGTGGGCTTGTGGATTTGGGAAGATGGTGAGTTGGTAGGGCTATTGTGCTGATATTTTGTTAAAGGTTTCTGAATGCTACAGTAAGGATGCACCACTGCCTGAATGCATAGACTGTTGCTTGCTTGCTCTATGAGCAACCTCCCATTGTAGGAACTACACTGGAAAGAACAGCTAGAACAGCTGTTACATGCTACTGAGAGTACTGCCAAAAAATAAAAATAATAAAAAAAAATGCAAGAAGGAGCTCAAATAAGAACAACCTGGAAGGGGCCATGACCTAGGTATTGAAACTTACTCACTTTCATCCCCACTCTCTTGCACCACATGGAAAGCTAACTTAAGCTGGTGGTGGAATCTGTTATTTTCTAGAAACTTCAGATTAATGCCTGGAGAATGGAGCCCCTTTTACAAACCATTAAAGAAATAGATAGAAGTGGAAAAAAAAATTAAAGGTATTTTAAAGTAAATTCAGAAACCTCAAAAGTAGAATGAGTTTTATAATAGCTTGCTTTCTTTATACTTGTATGATGCATTTTGAATGATTATGTGTTCTAACAACTCCCCAAAACTTTCTTATCTAGAAGTCATTATCAATTTGTGAATAAGAGAAATATGGAAAGAGAAATGTTTAGCACATTCATTTAGAGACTGGAAAATAGGAAGAAAGGATGTTAGAAATCACTATTTTTTTTCACAGTATAAGTAAGTGAAAAGAAGTATTTGTAACAACATGTTGGGAAATTCTGAAATATGACTTGTTGTATTATTGCTATATTATTAGAAGTCATACAGATAGCTAAACAGAATTGATTACCTTAAATATTAATAGTGAGTGCTCAGCAGAGTGAAGCCCCTGCAGATCATTATTGTCTATAAAGATCATTAAATCATAAAATCATAAAATATAAAATAATTTAACAGCTTCATTGTGTCAGGGATTGAAGTCAGTACATTCCATACGGTCCATCTTCCCTCACACAAGTCGTGAACATGGTTATGTCATGAACTTTGAACTGTCAAATTGAATTTTGTACCGACAACTGTAACTTTGTAACTCACACCTGTGCCTGAAATTTACTTACCTGACGGGTTAAATGAAGACCAAATTGGCTTGTTTGTGAGAAAGGGAGTCCTCTGTAATAAACTGCATAATTTCTCAAAGATGTATTCAAGACACATAAAGACTGAAGAAGAAATTAAAGAATGAAAATTCAAAATGACAGTGGAGTGACCTGAAAATATTAAATGCATCTCAAAACCTGACAGAAGGACTTGAGATGGCTGAATGAAATGTGGCTGTTTAAAATGAGAGATGATGCAGAGGTGTAATGGCAGCTCACAAAGGTTAACAGCTAAGCTCTGACAGGCTCAGCTTTATCAATAATCTCATGTTCTTTTTTCGTGGGCACAGATGCCACAGAGTTCCCAAACATTATTTTTACAAGCACAGAAGTGATTAAACCACTTGCATGCTTTGTAATGGTAGAACTCACCTGTCTGGGTTATTTTTCAACCTGAGGGAGCAAAGGGAGTCCAGATCAAGTTGAACTGAGGTACATTGCTATCCTTTCCCTAAAATCATGAGGCAGATTTTTTATGGAAAAAAGGAGGAGACATGAGCCAGAAAAAAAAAAAAAAAAAAAAAAAAAAAAAAAAAAAAAAAACCTGGGATCACAAATGTAGCAGGCTAGGTAAAGGCTCCCATTCCATCATTTTCATTAATTGCTAATCCTGATATTCCAGTAAAGGACAGAGTCCCTGGAGTGAGTGAAGGAGTTCCTAAGGATTTCCCTTAGGAAATCCTTGCAACTTTTCTTCTCCTTGTTAACTTTGAAGTCAGCATACTAACCACAGGCACGGAGTAATTCTTGCTGTTCAGTGTTCTCTGAAACATTATGGACAGAGAAAGCGTTCTCAGGTGGAGGGTTGCTGGTGAGAAAATGAGAGGATGGGATGTCATCTTCTTTTCTTCAAAGTCTAGTCAGACTTCAGATATCTGGTGTACTTTCTCAGAAAAAGTCATCAATTTCGTTTCCTTGTCATCTGTCATCAACATCTTTTCTGTTGACCATGCCTAAATGTGTGGATTTAAATGAGTTTATCGTGCAAAAACTATCCACTTCCAGAGCTGGGAAATATGATGGCCTTGCCAAGAACACTATTTTCCTCTAAAGCTGTTGTTGTCCACTTTAAAATCCTTGATGTTTGCTGTGCCTTATAGTGTCACATCCTGAGCCATGTACAGCTGTAATAGTTGCAATACTGTCAGGGTATCAGCTTGTGCCTCGATATAGGACTCTCTGTACTGTTGACCCTCGAGGCATATGGAATATGATGACTAGATATGGCACAGGGGAAGCTGAAAAAATGTCAGATATATTTGACAGAGTCCTAGAGCATACAAGTGCAGCAAGACAAAATGTGTCAGAGAATTAAGGTGCAAAGATGCTGTCTGCTCACTTTCACCCCCAAAATATCGGAGGCATAAAGGTTGGGGACAACCTTGGCTACAGTGATTGTGAAACAGTGGAGTTCAGAATCCTGCGAGGAGAGAGCAGAGCAAAACGCAGGATCATCACTCCAGACTTCCAGAGAGCAAAATCTGGCCTCTTCAAGAACTTACTTGAAATAATACCATGGACCTTAGAAGGAAGAGGGGACCAGAAAAGCTGGTTGATATTCAAGGATGCCACACTTCCAAGCTCAAGAATGTACATCCTAATGAGCAAGTAGTCAAGCAAAGGGGACAAGAGTCTTTCATTGTTGAACAAGGAATTACAGACCCTGGGGATCTGGGAGCAAGTCTGGAGAAAATAAGACTTTTTTTTATTGGAAGACAATCGAATTAAGGATCACTTAAGCAAACTAGACATACACAAGTCTGTGGGGCCTGGTGGGTTACACCCTTCAATGATGAGGGAGCTGGCAGCTCTCACTGTGAGGTTGCCTTCAATCATCTTTGAATGGTCTTGGTGATCCAGAGAGGGAGTTGAACAATGGAACAAAGCACTCTAGTTTTCAAAAAGTGCAAGAGAGAAGACCCAGAGAACTACAGTCCAGTCAGCCTCAGCTCAATCTCTGGAAAGGTGATGGAGCAGCTAGCCCTAAGTACCATTTCGAAGCACATGACAGACAAGAAGATGATCAGAAGTGGTCTAAATGAGGAAATCATGCCTATGTAACCTGATAGCCTTCTCTGATGGAATGACTGACTTGGGTAGACGAGGGAAGAACAGTGAATGTTGTGTACCTTGGCTTCAGTATGGCTTTGACACTGTCTTCTGTAACATCCTCATAGGCAATGGTTTTAAACTTTCAGAACATTTACTCACATTGTTATCTGCCTCCATTCTAGAGCAGCTCAACCTGTAAGCTGGATAGAAGGATAGAAAGCCACATGAAAGACTTGGTTTTGTTTCAGAATCTTAGTGAATAAAGTTGGAAGAAGATCACAGTAAGTGCTTACAATAATGTCACAGTAACTTATGCTTTTGAGGTATTCTAAGCAATTGAGCCAAGAGAAACAGAACTCTGACTAATACGAAAAATTACATAGTGCATCCCATTTATTTTTTTCGATCCCAATCCAGCATGAACTGCTGATATTATTCACATTCTTGTAACGTTCGAGCACAGATATATTTGGTGAGGGAAAGTGTTATTTCTCATTGTTTTTCTTTTTTTTCCCCAGTCTTTGTCATATAAGACTATTGTGTGCAACTCTTGGGGAAATGCACACCTAGAAAAATGCACCCTCTACTCAGCTCTGGTGAGGCTGCACCTGGAGTACTGTGTGCAGTTCTGGGCTTCCCAGTATAAGAGGGATGTGGAACTCCTAGAGAGGGTCCAGTGGAGAGCAATAAAGATGATTAAGGGACTGAAACATCTCTCGTATGAGGAGAGACTGAGTGAGCTGGGCCTATTTTCTCTGGAGAAGAGAAGGCTGAGAGGGCATCTGATTAACATGTATAAGTTCAGGAAGGGAGAATGCAGGGAAGAAGGGGACATGCTCTTTTCATTGGTGGCCAGCGATAGGACAAGAGGAAATGGGCATAAGCTGAAACACAGGCAGTTCCATCTCCATGTGAGGAGGAGTTCCATCTCACTCTTTACTGTGAGGGTGACAGAGCCCTGGAACACGCTGCCCAAGGAGGTTGTGGAGTCTCCTTCTCTGGAGGTCTTCCAAACCGGCCTGGATGCCGCCCTGTGCCACATGCTCTAGGTGTGCCTGCTTGAGCAAGAAGGTTGGACTAGATGATCTCTAGAGGTTCCTTCCAACCTTGAACATTCTGTGATTCTGTGTAAAAAGTGATCTTTTCCTGGATGAAGGCTTCGCTGTGGAACGTCAAGTTTCCCAAAATCTAATCAATACAGAAATAACTGCTCAGATTTTTTTTTTTTTTTAATAAAGAGGTGAAGTTATCCTGTAAGTACTTTGTAGTCTTCCAAAACATCTATTTTTGCTACACTCAAAACATTTCACACAAAGTACACACTTGTTCCAAAATACAGCTCATTTTGCCTTCTGTTCTTATGCCTTTAAAGAGAATGGAAGTGGTGGTTTTTTGTTTTGTTTTGTTTTTTTGTTTTTTTTTTTTTTCCAGCACTGCCTATTAAGGATTCCTTTTTTTTCTATAAAAGGACTCTACAGAGTCCTACAGATAATGCACCCTCATGTACTGCACAGTTCTGAATCCTCTCATTGTGTGCACTGATTCTCATTAATTTATTGTATGAGGGGCACATGATGAGGTACATAAAAGATTGGCAAGATTAATTACAGCAGCTTTGCAAAGCTGCCATTAAGATAGGAGAGGAACTTTTCAAGAATATTTTGAGCCATAATTTAGAGAAGAGTCCTGTGGACTATGCCAGTGGCAGTAGTCAAGGTCAAGAAATTTTTCTTGTCTTACACAATAGCTCTCAGAAGGAAGAAAAAAAATAAGGTGGTTTCTGGCTGTGCTTTGTAGCAATTTAGAATCTTTCCACCTTTAATACTTCATTTCTATGTATGGAGAAAGCATATGACTGGAACTTGCACTGGTGCCACTGTTAATCTTACCTATACTATTGCAGTTTAGGAGTGGGGGGAAGGGGACGTAGGCACTGTGTAGCAAAAGATGTACCCATAAGACTTCTACTATTTTCTCATCCCCTACTTTCAAAACATGGCTATATCATGAGATCTCTCTCTGGAAGATTCCAGAGATACATGTTAATCACCTATTAAAACCAGCAGGCTGCTATCAGCATCATTAAAGTGTATCCAAGGTATGGCTGCCCCTTAGCTGACTTTTTGCTTCCTCAGGTGATTTCCCTCTACAGCATCTCCAGACTTTCCTAACGTCTTCACAAACCCTTTTATCTTGCACAAACTGAAGTCCTACACAGCCAAGTGATCTTTCCTTTTCCACTAGTTAACATGTTTCTTGTGATCAGCTCTGGAAATGGAATATGCTTCTGATCTTTGCCAAGGAAAGGAATATTCAGGTTCTCTGTATGTCCCAACACTGGTGTCCTCCCACTGCAGGGAGACAAAAATATTAGCTTGCCAACTGGAACATAGTTGTTTCTGAGTCACTGCTGGTGCTTTGAGTTATCTACTGATATTTCTCTTATCTCCTATCCTACTTGGGCAGAGAGTGTGAGGAGAATATAAGTGCTATCACTGCAGAATTCATCCGCTGCTTTCCTCATAGACAAAGGAGGCCGTTTGAGGCAGGATTCTGTGGCTGCCAGACTCTTCTGGGTCTTCTTAGTGCCAGACTTCAGGCTTGCCTCACAAGGGCACAAGAGTTTTTCTACCTTGCAGAAAGAACAAGGCATCTTCCATAAACAGAGCTTTTACGCTGGATTCCTTTTTATGGATTCATTTTTATGGATTCCTTTGATTACAGATTTTTTTTGGGGCAACTCAAATAGAATCATTTTTTTTCCAGATTGTTTACGTAATTGAGAATAGTTATCAACAGTACTGAAATTTTTCCTTAGAAAAAATACAGATCTTAGCACAGGTATTTTTTTCTGCTCATTCTGTTCATTCTTTATTACAAATAGCAGGGAGGTGGTTTTTTTTTTTTTTTTTGGTCAAAATGATTATACCCTTGGAATGGCGAAATGTGTGTTTAAAAAGGTGAAGAAATGCACAATTTGGACATCTGCATTTACAGCATTTACAGATGTAACTTGACAAGAGGATGATTCATTATGATATGAAGTATGTATGTATTTTATTCTTTAAGTATTAGCTAATATCTCACTGTTTTCACTAATAAACAGCTAGGTATGAATCATTGCACGCTGCATGAGTGGTTGGGACATTGAGCTAATAAGCCTTCGTGAAATTGAGAGAAATGGGGATCTATGTAATATCCTCTCCAAACTACCAAGTTTTGGAATTTTGACAAAGTTAATGAATTCTGATAGACTCAAGCTTATAGAGGACAGACAGATCACTTAATTCAGCCCAGAAACATCTTGGATACACTGCTGATAAACATAGTGCAAAACAGGTAGAAGGTAGTAATGTTCCTGACTAGCAGAAAGACTCTAGACTTAGAAAAACAAGGCAGTCATCTTTAGTTACTTGTTTATATTTTGTTTCTTCAGTAATACAATATTAACTAAATCTTTTAGAATGCGAGATAAGGATTTGTAGCATTTTTAAGTATTGGCACAAATAGCCTTTATTAAAAACAAAAGTCTGAGGTGATGAGTAAGGTTTCAAACTAAAAAGCTCCTCATACTTCTGTGAGAGTGAAGGAAACAAATAATACCTGTTAATTTGACTTCATTTTGCACAACAGCACAGGTTGCAGGAGTCTGCAGGTTCCTTTTTCCTAACCACTGCAGTCTTTTGATTTTCCCCAAAGTACCAGAGCCAGAGACCAGTTTGTTATTGACTTAGTTTACTACTACTATACAATATATGGTTTGCTGTATACTCCACAAATATATATACTCATGTTTGAGAAAAATGCTTTGACATTTTTGTTTATTAGGAATGTATTGACATGTTTATATTTAGTGTTAGATAGGCAAGGGAAGTGTGCCCATGTGTCTTGGACAGTTTAGATGAAGGACAGACAAGGTTGAAGAGAGTAGAATAGAAGATATTATAGGGACTTTTTCTTTTGTATGTTTTAGGATCTAAGTAGAAGCATTCACTTCTTTTTTTAGGTAAAAAGATCAGTGGTGCCCTTGGACTTGTAATTATTCAAGGGTCTTTGAGATTGTCAAGGTAGAATGGGTAGTGAGTGACTGTGACTGCAAATGGTTGTTGGAAGCGGTAGGGATGTGGCTTGCAGACAACTCGCCAGGAAGGCAGTAGTCTACAGCGGTGACCGCTGTGCTTACCAGGGCTAAGGTCTGCCTGGAGCCTGGAGAAACTCTTTCATGGGGCCTCTCTAAGCAGTCACAGAACTTCAGTGGCTCCTGCTGGGAGAGGTAACGAACTGCCCTGCAGGGTGTGAAAGCTGCAGCCTAGTCCACAGAGAGCCCAGACCCTTCTGAGCCAAAATGATGAACCGTGAGTGGGCTGTAAAAGCTCCACAAGGTCAGACAGCTTCTGTCCTTGCGCAGTGCTGTAAGTGAGGATCAGGTTAGGACACTTACCAGTGGTTGATGTTTTTTCCTACTCTCAGTTAAGCAAGTTTTCCAAGTTGATATTTTGTGGTATTTTTTTTTGCTTTCCTGGTCTCTCTCATTGGGTCAGAGTATGTGTATGTTTAGAACCTTTTTGTTTAGCTCTCATCTGGGGAGTGGGAAAAAGTTACTCATAGCTGAACTCTCATGGGATAATTTCCTGAGTCTCTGTGTGGTGATTTAAACTGGTGCTGCTTACGTGTTTTCAGTCAGAGTACATAGAAGTTGAATTTGCAGAAGTGATATGACAAAGTACAGGTATGCTTTCTTTGAAAAATAGAAGCAAACATCAATGTTACCAACAATGCCAAAAGAGACCAGGAACTTCAGTAACACTGTGGATTTCAGTGTTATGTGTTCTCATCATCATTCCCAGTCTTTGGCTGTCTTTGTTTTCATTTTCACATGATGGTGCTTTTAGACTGAAGTATTTCAGGCACTGCATCTTACGCAATGTTGTTCTTAAACATCTGAGACCAGGGTGCCTATCTGTGTATGACGAGGATTACTTTATTGCTCATTTACTAGAAATCTTGGAAGCTTATTTATAACTGTTTACATACATTTTTTTCAACAATTCTGATTGCCTAAAGCTACAGCACATTCACTGATTATGTGCAGTGTATAACCCACATTTGGCCCCAGGCAAATGGAGTGATTAGAACACTAGTGCACTGTGGAGATAAACAAAATCTGTGAGAATTTCCCTGAAGCTTTGCCTGAATTGGCAAAATAGTATGATTTTAAAACAAGAAAATTAGTACCTGGCATTTCTTGCTGAGGAAAAATCTCTGCAACCTGCTCTCCTCTTAGAAATATCTACATTGTACCTTGATAAGGAAAAACATGTATCAGAAATCCAGGGTTTTAAGAGAAAATAAACTAAAATAGTATATGATAACCAACAGTTTGACTTGTCTAGTAACATTTGTAAGATGGTAACGCTTGTCATGTCTTTTCTCCTATTGTGAATGTAATCTGAGAAAATAAATGCTTCAAAGACTTTCAAGAATTTCTCTGATATTGCAGGCTGAGTTGAGGATTTGGGGAATTTCCTTTTCTATCTGAGGAAACAAACATGAGGAATCCTAAACTTCCTGCAAGTTCTGATTTTGTCCTAACTCTTAACAAAGATTTCCTAGATACCAACATCAATGGAAAAACTCCCATTGACTGAAAAATTAAAGGATTTCACTTGCAATGCATTTGCCTTGTCCTAGTTTTGTTTTAAACCCAAGAAACTCTAAAATTTTGTGACGAAAGTAGCTTTTTTTTTTTTCCTGTCAAAAACTTTACTCACCCTATCTCTTCTTTTAAGAAAGTACAAGAGCTTATGTACAAGCTATACATAATTTGGATTTCAGTAGAAAATAATGGCTTTTATTTCAGTACAAACCAGTCTGTAACTGTCTTAGGCCAAAGCAAAATAAAGCCATTGGCTTTTCATTACCAGCCAAGCAATTATTTTTAAAATAGCACCATTGGTTAGGCCAGACCAGCATTTTTTTCAGTAAATCACTAAAAGAAAGTTATGTATGCCAAGCACTTTCCTCACCTCTCTAGTAGATTCCCACTGATAGGCCAGTAGGACTTGGGGCACTGCTCCATGGCGGAGCTGTGTGATCTACCTTGTCCCCAAAGCTGGACAAATCTCAGGTTTGAAACCTCCTGGAAGGACAAGCTAAGGAAGAGTTACCAGGTAATTCTGGGATATGTCTTTAGCGTCCAACAACAGATTTAGGAGGGGAATGTAACTGCCAGCTCTTAACCAGACAAAGTGCTTGTACAGATCGACTCTGCAGAGTTTCCTGTTCTGAAATTAAAGTGGTCAACAGTCTCACAGGGAACTGAGTCACAGTCATTGCGGTTTTGCTGGGGACTCCGCTCTGTGTGTGAAGAGCTGTCTTGAGGCAGAGGAACGAGGGCTGTCTGCTCCCACTTAAAAACAAAACAAAAACAAAAAAAAAACAAAAAAAAAAAAAAAAAAACCCAAAAAAAAAAAAAAAAAAAAAGGCAAAACAAAAACCACCACCGGGCGAGCGGCGGAGGCGCCAAGGTGGCTCGTGGCTGCCCTCCGGTGGCGGCCGGTGGCCCCGGCTCCGCTCGGGGCTGTGGGGATGGCGGCAGGAGGGGGCGGCCTGAACCTGGAAGCGAAGGGTCAGCGCAGCGGAGGTCAGAGCTGGGGCCTGTGGGGAACTGCTTGCTTTTGTCTCACACAGTAAGGTGTGTGGCCTGCAAGAATCCTGAGCCTGGCAGGTTTGACTCCTCTGGATCTTCAGTTGCTGCAGTTCACTCTCTAGCACTGGATTGCTTCTGAGCAAGTCCACTACTGACTTAATTCTGACTAAATCCTATACCATAGAATAGCATTCAATCTAAATATGATCACATCAATACAAAAGGAAGCTATAATTAAGCTATAATTACTTTTCTTCCCCCCCCACGCCCAAATTGATCACCACCATCATTAGTTTTTTGGTCTAATTCTCAAATTTCCACTACTAGAGATCACCTAGAGGTCACCTTTGCTATAGCCTTTCAGCAATCTCTCTCTCTCCTTTTTTTTTTTTTTTTTTTTTTTTTTCTTTCCCTATGAGGAATTTTTATGCACTGAAGTCAATCTACTTTATCAATTATATTTTCTAAGCCAAAAAGATTAAGGTAATAAATAAACATCTCTTATCCATTTCTCAGAACACTTTACGACTTATGCTTTTACCCTCAGATATTCAGTTTTAATAGCATTTTTACAATGCAGGCATGAGTACAGCATACAGTATTTTGTTGTAGGACTCCTCAGGGATATATAAGGACACATCACTCCCACCTTTTACTACTATTCCTTGTTCATATTTCCATTTAATCCTCTTAACTGGAGTAGGGTCCCAGGAGTCCATGTTGGACCTAAATGGCCTTGGTGATTCAAGACTACTGTTCAGAGTGTCTACTTTTCCATATTTAGGTAAGACCTTTGTGTGTCCAGTCTAAATACTTCATTTTGTATTTGTCAACGTTGAGACGCTACAGTGAATGGACTCGTCTGACTGAATAAGCTAGGTCATATCCTGCCACTGACTTGCTATAACATTATCAACTATTCTGGCAATGTTAACCTTAAATGAGAGGAATGACTTCTATGTTTCCTTCAAGTTTCCTTCAAGAATATTCCTACTACCATTGCCCACGGAATGTCACAAGAAAAAGCTTTGGCTAAATATTGCTTTTTTAAGTTCTTTTGTGTCTGATAGTTAACCACTTTCTAGGTCATTCAGTCTGTACTGGTTTTTTTTTTTTAATAGACCAGCAAAACATGTTAGACTAAAGCAAACAATTTTACCAATGCCCATGTATTTTTAATCAGTGCAATTATCTCTTTCAGAAGACTTCCAGCTTTGTCTAAGAACAAACCTAGACGTATTTGACTATGTATATTTTTTTTTTCTAAAAGAGATGCTAATTGCATACTGATTACTCTACATGACACTTTCCTCATCTAGCAACCATTAGTGCTTCTTCAATTTTCTGTATTTATTTCCCTTATCTCAGGTGAACATAATTGGGACAGAGATCACTTCTGAGAACTATAATGCAAGTTTCCTACAAATTTTAATAACCACCAAACAAAATATTGAAGTCTTCCACTCTATCAGATATCTGACATTCTTTTTCTGCAGAAAAGTTCTTTTTGATGCTTGTATGACAAATCTGCCATCAACCATAAACCCAAGTCTTGCTGCTTTTTAAATATGGAAGAAACCATTCATATTAATGTTTGTCTTTTCTGTATTTCCTATAGGCATATAGTAATAGGGCTATATATTTCAAATGAAGTGCTTTTGCCTCCTGTCTAGATCATTTCAAGATGACTTGCCTTTTCTTTAGATCTGCTGGTCAAGACTTCTTTCCCCACTGTGCTGTGTTTAGCTTTATTTAGCACTGCATCAAACTTCATTAGCTCTTAATATAAATTTATTACTGTTGCTTTTCATTTTCTCCTGTTTATTAAATAATGCCCTTACTGCCAACTGTTACTTTTATTTTCCTATTAAAGCAGTCTTGTTGTCCTCTTGATTTCACAGTTAATGCCCTATAGTGTGGATGACAGGCCATCACGTTTATAATTATTGCTTCTGTGAGATGCTTCAGTTCAGGACTGGATGTCCTTTGATAAGCACTCAGATTAGTTGAAAAAAATCCAGATTGTGGTATTATAGATCTAACTCTATAGATTCATAATCTTTACAATTAAAGGGAAAAAAAAAACTGTCAAGTTTTAATGATGTAATCAGCGGCCAACCTGGTTATTGTGATCAAAAATAAACTGGTATGAGAAAGATGGTAGATAGAGACATGACTGTTTGAAAAGTATAAAAATGATGCCAGTTCCTGTACTTTTGTATGCAATTATAATGCCCTTTCATTTTTGTAATTTCATTTTAAAAGGTTTTTTTTTTTGTTTGAATGCACTGGAAAAATGTTTTTGTTTTTCTCTATGAGTTTAAAAACAACCTTGTGCTGATTTGTGAAAAACTAAATGTGCTATTCTAACTCTTGCCCTGTTTGAATTGCTTTCAAGAATTATGAATTTCCAACTCACAGTTAGTAGAAAGGTAGTATATAGAAAAGCAGGTTAAAATATCAGGAACTAGATCCAGATTAATTAAAATAATGTATTTCTTCATTCTGTATATATTTCTGCTATGGAACATATAGATACCGATAACTTAAATATGTTAAAGAAGGTATTGGACAATTTATAGAAGAAAAAAACATTGAAGGCTACTAAATACAAAGGTATCACTTCTATCTCATGTAATATCTGCCTCACAGATCAGTGCCTACTAAGAAGAAATTGCACATTTATTTTTGCTTTTCACTAGTCATGTGATATTAGCCACTTTTGTAGCTAGGATACCGGACTTGATGGAGCTGTGGCCTGATCCAGACCTTTTGAATTTTCTTCTGTACTTGAATCCAGCTGCCTCTGAGGTTTTGTCCTATTCCTCTAAATATAGCGGTAAATATATTCTTCTAAATATATCCATCATGAAGATGTACATGTAGCATAGGTAGGTGAGACACTAATACAGAATTTCCCATACCAGTACGGCTTTCAGTTCCATGGGCCTTCATAGGCCATTAATTTCTATGTAAGCTTTGGAGTGATGTTATTAAGTTGCTCCTCATAGAAACCCGATTAATTTTATTATCAATCAGTATCTGACACAAAGGCTGCCCATAATATAAGTAGTAATGCCTAGCTCAGATTCAGAACTGGATCCACTGAGTAGATGTATAGGACTAAGGATTAAGGAATTTTTAAGGAAATTTCATTGGAAATTTTGACTGTTGTATTTGGTCAAACAAAACAAAGTTCTATAGAGAAAATGTATGATAGTCCTTACAGATAGCACTTTCTGCCACAGAGTTTGATGGTGCAAACTGAGAAACAGTTTCTCTGCTGCATGCAGTTGTGCAGAATTCAGTTGAAAAGACAGAAATAGGCAAGTCATATATAAATTAGATGACATTATTAGAAAACAACTCTGAAAAAGAATAAAAGTCTAATCTGATTAATACTTAACAATAGTTGATGATTTATTGATTTATATGAATATATAGTTTCTATTAACAATATTTAATTACATATCAGAAATTCTCAATTTTTGCTTAGTAATTTCTGTGTATTCTGTAAGTTTCAGATATAGAGTAAGTAGAACAGTAGATTTCACTCACTTGGACGCTATTGCTTTATTTTCATTTCTTGTTATCTCCAACTATTAGATAGTATACATTTTAGAGCTCTACTTTTCCTCCTTTTAGTCACTGTTTCTGTTGGAAAAATAAGTAATTTGCTATGTAATTTTGTATGCTATTGCTACACAATAAGGATAATGGAATCCCCCATTTCTCACATTCCTAAAGACTTAGATATACTATGAGCTCCTTAGAGATTCAAACTAAAAGGTGCTGTTTGACAATTTAATATAATCTAACAGAAAATATCTTGCTTAAAAGTGCAATTCCTGAAACGACTTCTGGGTAACACAGAAACAACCTTCATTATATTCAAGGAACTAAAACTCTAAAGCAACATTTTACCACAAATGAGATAACTGAGGCTGACACATGCTGGAAAAATCAAACTAGCCTAGTGAGAAACCATATGGCTACAAAGGGTTCCGTTTTGAAATGAAGTAGAGTTTTTAGTGCAGTTTAGTAAACGAATCCCAGAAATTGCTGCTAGTAAAAGATAATGAATACAAGAGATAAAATCTAATACTCCACTAAAATATATAGTGTTGGGAGGAATTAATACATTTTCAAATATCTTATGAGATACTGCAGTACTTAAGTGCTAGTTCTGTTTCAAATGCTTGTGAACTGAAGCAAAGCACTATACAATGTAGTTTTACATATTGTTAAAATGCAACAGAATCTAATGTAACAGAATAAATATAACTGTGTCAGTAAAGACCACTTAAAAATGACAAAGAGTGTGCCTAGATTCAAGTTTTTGTGCTGGCAGTGTTTTTGAGTTTAGATTTTCAGTTTCTGTGTGTTTGCAATTCAGTGTTCTTGACTACCCTGAACACTCATAAGAAGTAAATTTGAAAAAACAGCTTGATTTTCAGAAGATCCTTGCAGTCTCTTTGCTTAAAGGAATTCAGGTGCAATTCCATGTGTGGAGGAACAGAGATATGAAATAGGGGTTGTCTCTGCAGTATAAAAAGTGAGAGTGCAGAGAGAACCTATTACTACCACCTTTAACAATACTGAGAGTCAGTGATGAGTTAGAAGTGAAGTTACTTTTTCTCCTTGGGAAAAATAAAACTTCTGAAAACCTGGCCAACATCTTGTACTAACACAAAATGGTAATACTGATAAAGGTATCAGTAACACATGTAGAAACAAACAATCTCTTAAAGCATTCTTGCTTCTCAGGCATTCTAAAAATTCTGTAAAACTTGAAATTAATTTTTGGAAAAGGGAGTTTCTTACTGATTTCTGTAGAACTCACTCACTGATTTCAGTAAGAGTGACTGAAGGATCACAGAAATAAAAATAAAAAAAACCCAATATGCAGTTTGCTTTTGATAATCAATGCTTGTGGTTTTATTTTATTTATTTTTATTTTTTAATCAGTTTCATGGGGTAGAAGTTTTTGGGGTTGAAGTTTTTGGCCCAGAAGTTCTGAGTTGCCACAACCCCAGCTGAAAACAATGGGAGTTCCCCAGATTCCTCCAGATCAGTACTTCTGAAAAACATACTCTATAACTTAAGTGGTGTTGGTGAATGCAAGTTGGTGACAAAATTACTTGTAGAGTTTATAACTGGATGTTCAGAAACATAGTCACACAAAGAAAGCTAATTAGGACAATGCCTTCTATTTCTGCAGGAAATAGCTAACTAACTAAATGGAATATATATATAGAATGTATAAAATACAGATAACATATGTAACATACACTATATTATATATGTTGTATTGTATATAACATAACATATAACACATATAATGTACAACTATATATGAATGTATATTAATATTTAATTGATATTAAATGTTATGCTTAAATATTTATTTTATTTTATTTTATTTTATTTTATTTTATTTTATTTTATTTTATTTTATTTTATATATTTGAATTTTAATTTACAGAATTCCAGAACTTTTTCTGATACAGATCTAAAATAGTAGGAAGGCTAGGTGTCTAGAATCTGAAGACAAGATCTCCTGTGACTTAAGTCTAAAACTCTTTAGAAAAAAAAGGTGTAAAGTATAAATAAACATAAAAGTCAACATTTAGCTGAAAATATGAGGTTTTAGAGCAATATTTTCATAATGTACATTTTGTTGAATTACAGATATTTATTCATCCAAGGGATGGCATTAGATAGTAGGCTTGAATTTTTATTTGTTTGTGTTTGAAGAATGTGAAATAATTTCTTGGAAGATGTAGCCCAGAGCTTATGAGGAAGAAAGATTAGAGGTGTCTGTGTGATATAATAGCCATGCCAGTTAACCAAACCCTAAAAGGATACTGAACCTGACAGCCTGAATGTGTGTTGATTTATTGCTCTTCCTAGTTGAACACTAATAGGGTATATTTTAACCTGTCCCATGACACTAGGGCTCTTGAAGGAAGAGAAGCCCAGGAGAGCTGGTTAGTTTTCAAGCGGCATTTCCACCATGCCCAGCAACAGTGCATCCCTCTGCGCAAGAAGTCCGGCAGAGGGGGCAGGAGACCAGCGTGGATGAGCAGGGAGCTCCTGGCAAAACTCCAGCAGAAGAAGGCAGTATACAGAATGTGGAAGAAAGGACAGGCCCCTTGGGAGAAATACAGGAGCGTTTTCAGGGAATGCAGGGATTCTACAAGGAAAGCCAAGGCACGCTTGGAACTAAATCTGGCAAGGGATGTTAAGAGCAACAAGAAAAACTTTTTCAAATATATTAACAACAAGAGGAAGGTCAGGGAGAATGTGGGTCCACCAGTGAACAGGGTGGATACCCTGGTTACGGAAAACACAGAGAAAGCAGAGCTGCTGAATGCCGCCTTTGCTTCAGTGTTTGTCAGGGGCAGCCCTCTAGAATCCAAGGCCCTAGGGACACAAGAACTGAGCTGGAGAGAGGAAGGCTTGCCCTGGGTAGAGGAAGAGTGGGTCAGAGAGCACCTAAGGAAACTCGACACCCACAAATCCATGGGCCCTGATGGGATGCACCCCAGGGTGTTGCAGAAACTGGTGGATGTCACAGCCGAGCTGCTCGCCATCATCTTCGAAAGGTCTTGGAGAACGGGGGAGGTGCTGGAGGACTGGAAGAAAGCCAATGTCACTCCGGTCTTCAAAAAGGGCAAGAAGGAGGACCCGGGCAACTACAGGCCGGTGAGCCTCACCTCCATCCCCGGAAAAGTGATGGTACAGCTCATCCTGGCTGTTGTCTCCAGACACGTGGAGGAGAAGAAGGTGCTCAGGAGTAGCCAACATGGATTCACCAAGGGGAAATTATGCTTGACTAGCCTGATCACCTTCTATGAAGGAGTGACTAGCTGGATAGATGAGGGCAGAGCAGTGGATGTTGTCTGTCTGGACTTCAGCAAGGCTTTTGACACTGTCCCTCACAGCATCCTCGTGGGCAAGCTCCACAGGTGTGGGACAGATGAGTGGACGGGGAAGTGGATTAGGAATTGGCTCAGTGGGAGGGTGCAGAGAGTGGTAGTCAGTGGCGTGGAGTCCAGTTGGAGACCTGTAGTTAGCGGTGTCCCCCAGGGGTCGGTCCTCGGTCCGGTCCTGTTCAACTTATTCATTAACAACCTGGATCAAGGGATGGAGTGCTCCCTCAGCAAGTTTGCTGATGATACCAAACTGGGAGGAGTAGCTGATAGCCCTGAGGGCTGTGCTGCCATCCAGAGGGACCTGGACAGGCTGGACGACTGGGTGGCGAGAAATCTCATGAAGTTCAACAGGGCAAGTGCAGGGTCCTGCACTTGGGGAGGAATAACCCTGGACGCCAGTACAGATTAGGGGTGGACCTGCTGGAGAGCAGCCCCGCAGAGAGGGACCTGGGCGTCATGGTGGATGACAAGATGACCATGAGGCAGCAGTGTGCCCTGGTGGCCAAGAAGACCAATGGGATCCTGAGGTGCATTAAGAAGAGCGTCTCCAGCAGGTCGAGAGAGGTGATCAGTGCCCAGTTTTGGGCTCCCCAGTACAAGAGGGATGTGGAGTTGCTGGAGAGAGTCCAGTGCAGGCCTACCAGGATGATCAGGGGCCTGTAACGTCTGCCCTATGAGCAAAGGCTGAGAGAGCTGGGTCTGTTCAGCCTGAGGAAGAGAAGGCTGAGGGGGATCTGATCAGCGTGTATAAATACCTCAAGGGAGGCAGTGAGGAGGAGGGGGGCGGCCTCTTTTCAGTGGTGGCCAGCGATAGGACTAGAGGAAACAGCCACAAGCTGAGGCACCAAAAGTTCCACAGGAACTTGAGAAAACACTTTTTGACAGTGAGGGTGACAGAGCCCTGGCACAGGCTGCCCAGAGAGGTTGTGGAGTCTCCTTCTTTGGAAATCTTTAAAATCCGCTTGGATGCAGCCCTGTGCCACGTGCTCTAGGTGTCCCTGCGTGTGCAGGGGGGTTGGACTAGATGACCTCTGAGGTCCCTTCCAACCTTAAGCATTCTATGATTCTATGACTTGGAAGATTTTAATAAATTAAAAATATAAAATTGCTTGACACTTGGAGCCTTTTTTACAGTCCACCAAAATAACATACTCCTGTTACTATGTTTTTACTTGTTTTTTTAGGATGCAAGAGTGTTTGCACTCGAGTTTGCTGCAACAGGTGACTTGAGTCCCTTAGAGTTGTCCTATCTGCAGCAGAAGGGCTGAAGTTGATGCCAGCCTTTTTTGACTTGTGATTGCCCCTACTTGTCTCCCTAGAGGAGCACTGAGGCTAGTAGTTTTGGTAGCCTGGAATTTGGATGAGAATGAAAGCTGATATCTGAGTTTATCTATCAAACCCATAGCAATGTGCAGAGAATAAAAGATGGCTTCAGGAGAAGTGCTAAACTGGAAGCAATCAATTAAATGGTGGGTCCACAAGAGAAGTACAAACTGAGATAAAGATGCCTTGCCACATTATCAGCATGATAAGACACCTCAGTGACACAATTCATAATCACAGCTCTTCCTCCTAACCAACGCCACTAAGGTTTTATTTCCAAAAAGAAAATCCATTAAACATGCTAAATATAGTAGCAGATCCTGGGCCCAGATAAACAGGCCACTGTCCAGCCACTGTGTGCCAACAGGGAAAAGGGCCTAGAGAGGATATTACAGAGTCTGCTGTGGCGATGGGAGGGCTGAGGGTGATGAAGCGGGAAAAAGAGCTTGGGGGGATATGCTAATTCAAGATACCAGACAATGAGAGAGCCAAGGCCAATCTCAGTACGTGGTGTCAAGATTATGAGAGCAGGCACACTGGGAAAAATGTCTTGGCTTGTGAGGGCAGGCAGGCAGGCACCGTGGCGACAAGGGAAGGGCACGGGGCACTCTGGTGGCACTCCAGTCCTGCCAGGACAAGGCTGGTGCCTGGCACGGGCAGGGGCTACACAGGGACCCCGTAGCTTGAGCCCCTCTCCCAATTGCCTGGGAGGCGCTTTGCGGCACCTGGCTGCACACCTCCGCAGCTGGGAGCGGCTGTGCGGCTGGCTCTTTCCCACACAGYRTCTTGTCAYGGAGTSAGGAGAAGCCCAAGAGCCTGGCAGGCTGAAGCCCTTGGAGGCAGCAGCTGCTGCTCACCCCCACYAKTSTGAGACCTCAAGCAGCAGCTCCCCAGCTGCCCTGAGCTGCTTCAGCTGAGGACGTGGCGCACAGGGCTTTGCGCAGAGACTGGCAGAGCCTCCACACACTACAGAGGGAGGGCAACACTTGCTTTCCCTGGCCCCATCGCTATGCTGCACGCCCACATCTACGAAAGGAGTTGCAGACCTGCGGCTCTGGTGCTCTCGTGCTGCCCTGCAGCCTCGCAAAGCAATGGCACTGGCAGAGSTGGTTTCCCAGTCCCAGTGCGGGGCAGTCTGTCCCCATGGTCTCGCTGGCCTTTGTGACAGGGCCACTTTGCAAGTCAGCTCCATCACCTTTCTAATAGCAACATCAATGGCTCAACACGAGGCACTAGCACCGTGCTGCGGTGCCTGGCTGCAGCGTCGCATCTGCGGAAATCCTGAGAGCAGAGACAAGCAGCAGCACTGAGTCAAGCTGCCCGGAACATGGAGACGTGGGAGAGAGACACTTGTGCTTCAGAGGGTGAGGAAAGCTCTCTAGCATAGAGGCGGCGCCGGAAAGGAGCTGGCTGTCGTGGAGGTTAGAAGAACTAAGGTCTCTGCAGAGTGGGGAGGCAGCGCAAAGTGCCAGGCGCAAGTCCCCATGGCAGGAAGCAGGAAAGAAGCCGAAAAAAGGCAAAAGTTTGGAAGAAGCAAGCAGGAACATGGCCTGTGAGGCGCAGGATCAGGATTTGAGCATTGTGAACTTCTTTTTCCCACCATGAGGCTAAAGGAAGTGGGTCAGCTGTAGGAGGGTCTTGGCCAAAGGCAGGAGCGCTTATCAGACGGCCTGCCTGATGATGAAGGGTTGGGTGAACTGCAAATGAGGAGTGGGAAGCCTGTGAGGATCTCAGAGATGGGATGAGAAGGTACCTCCTCAGAGTGCTTGTACCACTTGCCCCCAGGAAATCTGGAGGTGGAAGAAGAGCTTGGAGAACAGTCCCATCTACGCTGTCCACGCAAATAACCCTGAGGAGCTGTTGGGGAGCAATGCAAGGACAGGGTTTGCCCACGCGCAGCGAGAGCCTCCCACGGCAGCCAAGCTGCATCATATCAGGCAGGCGACAAGCAACAGGGAGAGAAGCTGCACGCTGCGATGGACCTGGGAAAACCCTGCTGTGCTCTCCCACTCTCCTGCAAGTCCACCACAATCCTCCTCTCTCCCTTTAAAGGAAAGCTCTCTGGCTTTTCCCGCTTTGCCCCTTCTCCCRTAMCGGCCCGTGGCTGTATGAGAAAAATGTTGGAAGGGCTGTGGAATGGATATGTTATTTCCGGGCACCAGGTGATGAGAGGGCCAAGGCCAATCTCAGGAGGTGGGGAGCGCGTCTNTGATGCAGTGCCCAAAGCCTGGCGCACCAAGTGCTGCGAGTATGTTATGCTCAGCATGAGGGAGCGCGGAACGAGGCCCAGAGTTCCTGAAAAAGAGTCAAGATGCAACAAGGCCAGTGAGCTTGTGTCTAATTCTATGCTAAGCCTTCCACTGGTCGTCGTCTTTGTGTTGGCAGAGGGCAGGAGGTCTTCTCCTCTTTCGGTCACTTGCTGCTGCTCCCCTCAGAAGCTCTTGCACTGCAAGCAGCCCACGGGAAGGGACTCAGCAATCGCAGAGTCTTTGCAGCTTTCTTAAATAAATAAGTAAGTAAAATAACAAAAACTCCTTCTATGGTCAGAGAAAGCCTTTGCATTTCATTTCCTGCCTTTGGATGGCTGCGCCCTGCAGAAGCAACAGCTCTCTCAAAGCACTCACATTTGAGCAGGTCTTTCTCCTGGCCGCTGCACAACAAATTTCCTCCCTTAAAACACTCTGTACTGTAAATGGAAATAAGCCAAGGGAGCTGTACTTAGAAGGGCGTCAGCTTACCTCTGCCACGATGCTGCCGCTGGGGCTGGTCAGGCCTGACAAGTCCAGTGCTCTGGAGSACAGGCCCTTGGCTCGCACTTTGCCTAGAGGAAGAAGGCAAGGGGCTGAGGCACGCCGGGCCTGCAGCAGCTGCTCTTGCCTCGAGCCTGCTTTACGCGGAGCTCGGAGGCTGTGCTTGTGTGCTTCCCCCGTGCCGGAGGGTTTAGCTGGGCAAGGCAGTGGAGCAAAAGAGGGGAGAACTTCTCAAACACTTCTTGCAAAGAAGCACATCCATACCAGCACGGGTCTTGGCCTTGCTGTCCGGACATAGCTATGCAGACCTGCAGCTGCGGAAATCCTGCTTCTCTCAGGAGTAGGCCAGAAGCACTCTGCTCTTCTTGCCTTCACCACCGAGAGCGACCAAGATCAGCATCAGCCTGCCCCTTGTGCTGCTGGAGGGCAGCATTTGCTTTCCCTTGCCCCATCGATAAGCTGCATGCTCACATCTATGAAAGGAGGTGCAGGCCGTGCAGGCCTTTGGCTCTTGTGCTCTCATTCTCTTGGGTTGCCCTGCAGCCTCGCAAAGCAACGGCACTGGCAGAGCTGGGTTCCTAGTGCCACTCCAGAGCAGTCACTTTGTTTTCACTCAGGTTTGTGACAAGGAAAGCTCTCCAACATGAGAAGCACTGCTCGCACAGAAGCAGCACACTGCAGAGCTGTATGCACGCCCACCAGAAGCAGGGCTAGTTCAAGACTTTCTGCCTTCTTCCAGAAGCTTCTTGACCAGTCACAGGGCACGCTCAGAAACGTCTCCTTTTTTGGAAGACTGGACACCCATGACATCCCAGCTCAGCAGTGCAAGCTAGCTGAAACTGGTAACTGTGCTGACTGCTCGTGGAAGGTTGTAAAAATGTCCTTAAAAGTGAAGAAACATCCATGCGGGGCCTCGTACGAGGCTGCCTCTTCAATCCTTGAATAGGTGACAAAGCATCCCCAGCACTGTGCTTGCTATCTGTTTCTGATGTCCCTGCGCTAAGTATAATCCGAGGAAAGTTCAAATAACAATGGGAGGCATGCCCAGAAGTCTTTGTATGGAAGGAGGGCAGCACATGCTTTCCCTGGCCCCATCGCTATGCTGCATGCCCACAACTCAGAAAGAACCTGCAGGCCTTGAGCTCTCGTGTGTGCGTGCTCTTGTGCTGCCATGCAGCCTCGAACAGCAATGGCACCGCCACTCGGGGGTGGTCTGTGGCCGTGGTCTCCCTGGGCTTTGTAACAAGGCCAGTTTCCAAGTCAGCTGACTCAGAGCAAAATCCTAATAGCAAAATCAACGTCTCAACGCAAGGCACTAGCACCATGTTGTGGTGCCTGGCTGCAGGATGAGGAATTAAGAGCCATGTACTCCATTTTCACACCAGAAGGCTAAAGGGAGCGGGTCAGTTGTAGGAGGGCCTTGGCCAAAGGTAGGAACGCTTCTCAAAGAGAGGGCCTGCATGATGAGGAAGCGTTGGGTGAGCCTGCGAATGAGGAAGTGGGAAGCCTGTGAGCATCTCAGAGATGGGATGAGAAGGCATCTCCTTGCACCCCTTAGCTGGCAACCCCTACCCCAGAAAAAACTCTTAAACGTGCTAAACACAGCACAGCAGCAGTTCCCGCCCCAACCACA
>NW_020455305.1:890327-894177 GCF_003342845.1 Nothoprocta perdicaria | reverse complement strand
GTGCTCTAGGTGACCCTGCATGTGCAAGGGGGTTGGCCTASGTGAGGTCTAAAGGKGCCTTCCAACCTGAARGATTTGATTGTGTGTTTCTGTGATTCTRTGATTTCGAAGCAGCTGGCCCCTGAAATGGGAAGCTTTGGGCCAAGTGGACATGGCAAAGGGAAGCAGTGTAAAAGAAATGGAGTAACTCAAAGGAATTCCCYTTCTTCTCTAGRYTCGGAGGAGGTGCARGCCYCAAACAATCCYCCTGCCACTGTGGGACCTGCATTCACWTGGCCAGCCCCTCCCTGCAGGGCTTTGAAATGCTCCTGACAACCTCCTGACTCTAGCAAAGGCACTTACATAGACAGCAAAGTCCTYTGGAGCACTGGCRACGTCTCCACGAGGGGACACTCTCACTGCAACGTGCTCCAGCGTAACAGCGCGTGGAGACATTGCTTTGGCCAGCTTGRTGAGGACGTGACCCTTACTCCCGSAGAAGGAYCAGCAGTTTCCTGGTTGGTTTTCAGTCTGAAAGAGCAGCAAAGCAGAGCAGGCRTGTKGCAAARGGAAACTCAAGAGCRCATTTGGTTCCYTCCCACCTTGGTTGTTCTCTGCTCCTTGGTGCCCCTACCTCCAGGATGATGTCGGGAGTGTGCAYGGAGTRAARCAGGGSGAGTCCAGTCCAGAAGAGTATCCCTTTGRTAYTGSGATAGGAGGCCAAAGTCTTGCCATGAACGATGGCAGCCCCTGAAACATGAATGCCGCCATCAGGCACTGTCGCCCTGGAGGGCTGCATCCATTCCTAAGGTTGCCATCTATGTGCGGGACCTCGTGGAGCAYGTAGGCTGCGGTGCYGTCCCTAGACGAGCAACACAGGAACTCCCCTCTGACAATTATCCCCATTCCCAACCTRGAGAAACCCCAGGGAGACCCTGGGAGACYCAGGAACAACAGGGCTTATATTGAACAGCGSTCRTGTGTGTGAACGGTCACAGCCCTGGGACCTGCCTCCCTTTCCTCCACTGAGACTGCCACGGATTCCATTTGGTGCTCCCTGCGGAAGAATCAAGGGATGCAGATACCACTGTGTCCTCCTGGACGCTGCCACCAGGATGCCTGTTGCCCCTGTAGCACCAACTGGAGAAAATGCCACCAAGCACTGCAAGATTTGCAGCAGTGCTATTAGCCTCTGTCTTCCTTGCATGATGCGCCCCTGGAAGCCTGGGCAGTGACTCATTCAGCTAAGCTAATGGGCCGTGCAGAAGGAAAGCTAACCCAGGCCTAAGYATAGGCACGAGGCRCCCGCTCTCGCCTCTGCCTGTGCTGTAGCCGCACCTGACGATTTGCRGGCMAAATCCGGCATCTGGACTTGGTTATACTCCAGCTTCTCCAGTGCTTCACTGATGAACTTTTGAACATCTTAGGAAGGAAGAGAAAGAGCAGCTRTCARAGGCACATGCCAGCTGCCCTTCTGGGGCAGCTCAGGTGAACTCGGCTCTTGCCCTCTGGCCTAAGGAGCTGGGCGATTCCCTGGAAAGCTGCCGGCTTTGTTTGGCTCTGCTGGGCCAGTTGCAGAAGAGCGGGGCACTGCAATGAGCAGCAGGGCTAGTAGAAGGCTGAGCAAAGGGCTGAGGTGAGAGATGGAGGAATTGATGAAGCATGTGGGCTGCGCCTTTTSCGAYTGGWTTCCCAASWGCAGGAGAGCAGGRAGCCTGGCYSTAACAGYAGCTTTCCCGTGCATCGGCCAGGCCAACRTGAACCCCAGGCGSCCAGAYGTGCTTCYRGGGACTGGCTTACRCCTTGTCCTGGAGAACTWGTCCCCACAGGGGCAGCACGTGCAAATATGGGGTGCAGAGACTCTCCCGGCAGCTCCTCCCATCTAGGAGCTATCGCGACTGAGAGCAAGTGGGGTGGAAGACTAGCCAATCTCCCTTGGTGGCCCTAGGAGCCGAGCGCAGTCACAGCACAAGCAGCTGCAGGAAGCCAGTGTACTTGTTGCGGCAGCAGCTCCAGCCTTTCTGTTTGCTAGTGCAGGCAGCTCTACTAGGGTACGTGAGGGGATGAGAAAAAAAAAGCCGTGGGGATTGCTTTCTGCAGTGGCTTCTTACCAATCCGGTCACGCCTGGGAGCTCGGTGTGCTTCAGGGCTTCGCCGAGAGCACATCGGGCAAGGTCTTTTGCACCCCATTTCACRTGGTAGAGGACTTGGTGGAGCTGCCGCAGCTCTCCTTGGAGGGTCTGGATTTGGTTAAGTGCTGCTCCTAAGCCCTCATGTGCTTGCCTAGAAAAAGGGGGCCACAGAGATGAGCGTTCTTGCAGGCTGGTACTGTGCCATGGGAATGGGAGGGAGGCAGCAAACCTCCCTCGGGGTCCCTGGGAACATCAAGTGTTGGGCTGCACTCCARTCAGTGGCTAAGGGCCAGAGAAGCCGCTGCAAGGGGGGCACCCCTCTAGGCCCCTTTGCAAGCAGCAGGAAGGCAGAGCTTCCAAGAGCCCAGCCCTAGGTGCCCAAGCGGTGAGGTGTAGCTGACCGCTAGTGAGAAAGGCAAGRCACGGAGGCAGATGGGGCAGTCGGGTAGAGCTTTGGGCACTGTGTGGCGTGAGGCTTGTGTGGGACGGGACTGGAGCTTATCGCACAGCCCATCTAGTGAGGAGGAAAGCATCTTTACCTCTGTCTCTTCACGAGCACAGCCGAGAGAGCAAACTGCTCCTCCTACAGGGACAAGAAGAGGGAGCRTTTGGTAAAGAGAGCAAGAGAGCTGCTGCAGCAATGAAGGTGTGGCACGGGGTATGATGCCTTTTGCCGCAAAGGGGCAGCCAAGTGGCTCAACAAAGCCACCCTGGATGCCCTTGAGTTCTGAGAGTGGCAGAAGTTGCCTTGATTTGATGTACTGCAAATGTCACCTGTTGGTGGACAGGTTTGAAACAGGAGAACAGGTAGACCCTCCCAGGTGCCGTGGTGCTCCAGAAGCCTCCCTGGTCAAACTACGCCACATAGTAAACACCTGTTGGTCACCAGAAGAGCTCTCYTTACACTCTGACCTTGCTCTTGCCAGGGGAGCTGTGTGCAAAGCAGCTTGCAGTCCTTCAGCTGACGCGGCTGACACTCTGAAGCTTCAAGTGAGCTGGAATGCCTCCAGAAGAAGAGAAGATGCAAGCGCTGGTGGGGCTAGGGAGACTGCTTGGGAACGGTGACAAGTCAATGCCGGGGATCATCCTGAAGGAAGATTCTCTGCTTTCTGGGGCAAGGCAGGCTCGCCTGCTCCATAGGGCTTAGGAGGAGAGGCATCAGCTCCAGGGAAAAGCAAGGCAACTGTGCGCCTCTGAGGCACGCGGAAGCGTGGCCCCCCTCCCTCTGGGAGTTCCCGCTCCTACTTGGGCGCTCTGGGGCACAGTCGTGTACATGGAGCCAGGCAGAAGAAGGAAGTTATGGTCAAGAAGCAGCATTACCCACGGACTCTACAGGCACTCCCCAAACAGAGAGGAAAACAAGGCAAACAGAAGCAGGAGTACCATTGTCCTGGACTTCATTTGCCTACAGAGGAGCATGGAGGAAAGGAAGAATGAAGCTCGCTGGAGCTGGGCAGKCCTTAAGCAGCCACAAGAGCAGCAGTGGTGACAGCAGCTCTTGCACCTGGCACTTGTGACTTGGGAAATCAGTTGTGCTTGCGCGCACGCTGCAGTCAAGCTTACAGCCRCGGGGACAGGGGGAGCAGGGGTTGGGACTGCAGCACCACAGATGGAGGGCTGACTTCAGGACAAGCAGAGTCAACACAAGTTAGGGAGATTCGCACTGACTATGGGAGTAGAGGCGATTCTCTGGAGATGCAAGGGGCATAATTCACCCCCGTTTCTCCTGCCCTTCATGC
>NW_020455305.1:888331-889075 GCF_003342845.1 Nothoprocta perdicaria | reverse complement strand
TAAGGAAGCGGCCACAAGGAGGCCTAGGCAAGAGTGTTGTGGGCAAGAGCAGTCTTTGGGTGTGCAGGGAAGAGAATTGGCACCAAGGGGCAGAAAGCTTGGACATGGGTGGAGAAAACAAGGCAGTACAGCAGAGAGCAGACTCCGCTTCCCTGTTCCCTCGTTGTTCTGCATCCCCACGTTTATGAAAGGAGATGCAGGCCTTGGACTTTCTTTTTCTCATGCTGCCCTGTAGTCTCGCAAAGCAGTGATACTGGCAAAAAACAAACGCATAACCAGATGCAGCTCCATCGCCCATTACAGTAAAGGTGATCTTAGATGTTCAGCTCTTCTCATGGCTTTCTTATAATAGCTCTGTCCATTGAGCATAGGCCCTGCCCTGGCCGCCTTCTGCTGTGCCCCTGCAACAGCAGAGGTACCATATGTCACAGTTCTCAAGGATGTGTGCAAATATCTCCATACCGCAATGTGGGTCTGATCCTGCATACTGGACCACATCTAGGACACCAGGAGGGTGGGCAGGCAAGCAGCACACATCCTGCTTTCACGCCAGGTTGCACTGGATGGACGGACGGCACCCGACGCAACCCGGGACGGGGAGCGAGCGCCCGGGCTGGCGGCAGCACCGCCAGCAGCCAACGGGGCCGCGTCGGTGGCGGCGGGGCAGGACCGAGCGCCCCCCGCTCCGCCCGCCCGCGAGCCGCCGCTGTCGCCACGGCGACGCGGGCGGTTCCGCCCGGTTCC
>NW_020455305.1:853998-888146 GCF_003342845.1 Nothoprocta perdicaria | reverse complement strand
CGCCGCCTGCGGCAAGTACCGCGCCGCGCCGCAGCGCGCGTTTCCCAGCGCCGCGAGCCAACGTGGCCGTTTTCGGGTGGCGGCGCCCCGCGTTGCCTGTGCCCGCAGCCGCGTCGCGTTGCTCCGCAGAAACCTTTTCCCCGTGCGCAATTCCCGGGGTTAGGGGCGCGTGGCGCCCCGTCAGGCAGTCACTGCGCAGACCTGGGCTGGAGCTGGCTGGGGGTCAGGGCAAGGATTTTATTTATTTTGGGGGTAATTCTGGCAAACAAGTCTAAAAGTTTTTGCTTGTTTGTTTGTTTATTTTTCCCCAAGAGGAGGAGAGGATTTTTGTTTGTTTTGGGTGGGCTGTGGGGAGATGTTAACAGCCCAATGTGGAGATGGCTGATCACTTGCTTTTTCCTACCTGTGGTGGGTTGGCCTCATTTTAAACATTTCTGACATGTTCCCACCTAACTTACTCTTTTTTAAAGTATTTTCTGAGCTCTAAGCATGCGTGCCGTGCCCAGATAATTTTAACACAGCTCTTGTATTTTGTTACACCATTTTTCCATTTTGCAGAGATTAACTAGGAGATCTTACGGGAAAAAAAAAAATCTTAAAACACCTTGTATGGTAGTTAAATCCCAGTAGATTTTAGCTTGTTAGATTGGGTCCACCAGTCTATTTTACAGGAAAATTCGAGTCAGTTATTGCCATTTTCCATTGAAATACAAACCTTCCCAGTCGATTTACAGCTTTTGAAAAACTCCTCAGTCCTAAGTTATGAAAAGATTTGGATTTCCAAGGTGGTGGTAACCTAGCAAGTTGAATACGAACTTTTGAGATAATTAGGTAGAGCAGTTCCTGATGGACTTAATTAGAAAGCGTGATGAAAGAAAACAGTCTAATACATCTTTGCCTCCTGCCACCAAACAAAGCGGGTTCTTCCATTAGCGAGGTTTCAGCATAGTTAATGTTGTGCTTGATATGATAAGTTAATAGCATGTCTGTTAACAGGATGTCTGCCTTAAGATAGTTTACTTATACATATGTAACAGTATTTTTGGCAGGTGAGATCATTTCTGTGAACTCCTCTGTCTTCCATAGCAAAACTCTTTAGCTATTTTTTTCTTGGCTGATACACTATTTTCCTTCTTTTTTTTTTCTTTTCAACACCAGAAGATGAGAAAGGTTTTTTTCTTTTTGAACAAGTAAAGGCTGCAAACAGAAAAATTAGAATACTGTTGTTACTTTTGTTGATAGGTAAGGAGCAAAGAAAACCAACCGTGGATGGGTTTATGCAGCTTACTGCTTTTCGTGTCCTTGGTCTCATTTTCTTCATGAAACTACATGATGCTGTGTATTTCAGTGAAGACTTGAAACCTAAATCTTTTAAACAAAAGCAATACTTCTGTATCTTTATCTGATCTTCTGAAAGCCTTGTGCACTGTGCTCCCTCCATAAGTTCAAATGAACTTTCTTGAATCTTAAATAACAAAGTTTGTTACTTTTGCTACCGGAGAAAGAACATTAGCAGTAAAAGTTAAATATTTTCTTCTCTTTTACTGTAGATTGGTACTACCACGTGCCACTGAAGCAGCCAGAGAAACCGGTGAACTCAGAAATCCCACTTCCTCCAACATCCCAGATTCCAGGTCTGAGTGATCTTGCAGAACCTCATGATGAAAAGATGTTTGGGGGCCGCAGGAAATGGATCAAAGATACTGATTCAGAATATGTAAAGCTGGCAAAGCAAGGAGGCCGACCTGGTGAACATCTGCTTTTTTTATTATTATTATTATTATTTTATTTGCTTGTTTTTCTTCTAGTTTGGTTTGTGGTAGAAAAAGTTTATGAATGTTTCAGAAGAATATTCTGGAATTTTGAAAGTTAAACTATGAAAAAAAAATTATTGATTGAAAATGTAATCTAATAATCTAATCTTTGTGGTCTGTTTTTAATTTAGCTACTCATTTCCAAAATCTGTGGTCTTATACTGTCTAATGTACATCTGAGGAGATCAGTATGACAGCTTAGCTGCATTATAGAGAAGTCTTTTTGATTTAGACATATTTAAGTAATGCTCTGGTAAATATCATCTCATCCCAGAAAGCATTATCAGACAACTTTGCAGAGATGTATAAGGTGTTTTGCTTATAATGACATTCAGCACTTTACAGTTCTGTACATGCTCTGATCCTGTACCAGGATTTTTCATGATTTACGTTACTGTTAAGAAGTGTAAAACTTGAATAGGTGCTTGCACGTAAACTTAGAGTAGAATGACCAATATAGGAGTACAAATTCTCAGGCACTGAGATAGGTCAATGATGTCAATGTCATATGATAGAAATATGTCAAAAATATTTAAACTAATATGCATGCTACAGTTGAAATGCAGTGCTGAAAGGTGCTCATCATTTGTTTTTATCAAGAAATATGAGTAACACTGAATAGAAAAAGCCCTCTTCCTGACAAAGCAGTACTCTGTAGATAAAGGTAATGCATTTATTACTAAAGTCAGATAATTAGCAGCTTTCATCTTTTTATCCTAAGACTTACTGAAGCACCACATTCCTGCTACAAGCAAGTCATCTCCAGTAGCATATGCTGCCCCTGACTGGTACTCACACTGCTCTACTTCCTCAACAACCGATGAGCCACAGTAAGTCTGCTGAGATCCCACATAACTTCTTAGGATTTCTGTTTATTCATTGGTGTTTCAGATGATTATTTTTTAATAAAATGTTTCATAATTATCCATAGTACCAATAATCACTAAATCTTTGTCTTCAGGAACCATGTTTCTACTATACCGGATTTTATGATTCATAAAGAGTTTAAGGCTAGTGATCATCATAGTACTAACTATGAGACAAGAAGAGCACCATTTGATTTCGATATGAAAAGTGTTTGGCAACGGGATGCTGAAGATAAAGAGAACACAGGAAAAAAAAAGGTATGATTGAGAAACACTTGGCAGTGATGCTCTCTGTGCAGAGATTGTGAAGATGTTTCTGATCAACTTCCCTTTTATAAGGGCCAAAAAGTCTATAGTCCAATGCAATTTCTGTATTCCAGAAGCAATTTTCTATATTGAGGCTAGAGAACACTAATAAAATTACACTTTTCCTAAGTGCTTGAGGTAGAGCATCTGAGCCAGAAATTTGATTTCCAATCACTTTATATTGTGCATGTTTTTAAATGTGTATGAAAGTCAATAGTTCTCTGTCTTGGAGGAGGAAGAAAGAAAGAGAAAAAAGGGGAAAGAGGGAAGGAGGAGGAACAGAAGATTGTTCAGAGAAGGACTTAACTTGTGTTTTAGTTTAAATTCAAAGATGCTTCTGAAAGATACTGCCCTGTCAGCCTAAGAACATGTAGATAGCACAGAATAAATATAGCGCAGACTGCCGTTAGATAAAAAAGGTCCGTGTGATATCTTGGTTTTGTCCTGGAAACCTGTGTCTCAGCCTCTCTTTCCTCTTGCCATCTTCTCCATTTATATGTTTAAGCTTGATAGGTTTTGTTGATGTTGTTTTTGTTTCTAATATGCCCTATAGTTTGTGTGCCTCAGTTAATACAGTTCTTCAGAGCACCCATGGGAATACTTCTAATATACTTGAATAGCAATAAGTATTTTCCACTCAAATAAAAGTGCAAATGCTTGACTTTTTAAGAACATCCTTGACAGACGTGAGTAACTAACGCAAGTTCAGATCAATGGCTTACAGAAGTAAGTAGACCTTTTTTCTCAGAACAGGCTTGGGAACATCCTCTTTATGTGAGCAGTCAAACACACAATGTGTGCTTGAGCTATAATTTGCCTGATGTGACTAGATGAAGCTTTATTTCTGTCGGAGTCTTAAAGTACTGAAAATACAAATAAAAATGGCTGTGGAAGCCCTTTACAGGGCTAGAACAGAAGGGAGATGAAGCACTGTCCCTCGCTCCTGTACTTAGGAACTCACTGTCTTCAATGCTGTGAGTAGTCAAATTTCATTTTGACAAGAATAGATGAAATTGAAGTCTATGGCTGTTAAAGTGGGTTCCGTTTGTTTTATAGCCACTATATACCCACTTCTTATGTATAAGCTAAGTTTCACCAAAGATGCTAAATAACAAGCCTGATTCTTTATGATTAAGTGCCTAAGAATCAGATTATCTGTGGATTATTCTTCCCCTCACCTCCTTTTCCCCCGCAACATTTCTAAAATGGTTGTCCTCTTTGGTAGCTCTCTTCTTATACTACTGTTTCTCTTGTTCCACAAGAGATGCTTGCGGGAAGTATCTCTCATACTTTGAGACATCATATGGTGCTTTTCTTTCACAGCTACTTCTAGTAGTTGTCTCTTGTTATGAGAGGTTTCTATCCTGTGTTTTGTTAAGAACACATCCCACAGGAATCTTTCACTCAGGAATCTTTCAGTAAGACAATGGAGGACAAGTTAGTCCTCCAAAACTGAGAGGTATGATGGGGCAATTACGGAGAGAAATCTCAAAGGATGTCCTTAGGGACAAATGCAAAAACATTTAAACCTCTAAGGGTACCAGTTGTGCTCAGATCAGCACACATAGTTCCCAAGTGACCTTTGCTCCAGGTGTTTAAGATTTCATTCCACTCTTCTCTGAAATACTGAAATCTCCACCACTGCACATACTAAAACGTGCCTTATGTCTATAATTTTGCATGGGAGGACTGGAGACCAGGGGGAAGCCATCATATTGTTCTCTATGCCTCAGCATGGATCCAGTCTCTTCCTGATGCCTCAATTGCAAGCACCCTTCTTTCCTCTGAGAGTTACACAAAGCAGCAAAGAATCATCAGCATGTGAGGAATTCAACTTTCATCCTCATACTGACATGACAAATTACTAGCCCAAATGGAAACATCCTTTAGCGACAGACCTCTAGCATCTAGCATCTAGTGGGAGATCAGCTAGAGGCGTATCAGGGTTTGCGCCAGAGCTAGGCATTCTTTCTGCTACACTACTAACTCTACTCCCTCATGTGTGAAATCCTTCTTTTTCCTAGACATTTGCTTTGGAATTCAGCTTTTTGTTCAAGGATACTTTTTTCTTTTTTTTTTTTCCTCCTTTCCCAAGTCGAAAGGAGGAACTTCACTAGATAGTGGTACTGTTCATATCCTAACATTCAACATACTTCTAGTAGTAGTATGAGAAGTTCCCTGTTCATCATAGAATTTACCTTTCGTTGTTGTTTTCAGTTTTTAATTGCTGTCCTCCTGGAGACACAGGAAATACAAAAATATAAGTACATTTTTTATATATTTATGTATGTATGAATACTTTTTGTATTTCACTACCAGTACTTTTTCAGCCCATCTACAGTTTGTAATTGCAATAATAACTGAGCACACTGGCCTGGTAAATAAGCACACTGGATGGGGAACTGGAGCTTCCTAAACTCCATCTATTCCCAGCTCTGCCACTAGTCTGCTCCATTGGCTTATGCAAGACACCTCATGGTGCTGTGTAAACAGAGGTAAAAGCAGAGGTAAAAACAGAGGTAATACAAAGCAGAGGTAATGATAGGATTCCTTTTGTAAGGTGTCATGGAGTTCTGCAGAGCATACACAGGTATATGCTTGTTGTCTCTCAGTAAGTGCAAGTAATTTGATCTGGGTTTTTGTCTTGCTTTTTCTGTACAGAAATTTTACGAGACTTGTGGTGAATGGGCTTTTAGTTTCTATAAGAAATGTCTGAAAGCCGAACTCTACGAACTGAATCTGCATGTGCTCCTTTGTTCTGCAGTGTATTTTTATCTGCTTTAGAATTTTCCTTCATTGATGTTTTCCTGTGAAATGTTTTATAGTGTCTGCAATCCATTTACAGTTGCTCATTATGCACCTAACTTTTGTTCTCTGTTCTTGCATTTTTTAATCTTGTTAATGATACTGTGGTATGTGAGTCTGCTTAGGTTCAGGGTATCTTTATGCCTCATGTCCTTTTTATAGCAATATAGCACTTCTAGTTACTCTCTTCTCATTTCTTCCTTTAAAATAACTGGCCGTCAGTATCTTTTATGCCATAGGGTGCTCTCATGTTTTGGATGTTTAAAAGATAAAATGGTCAATATAGTACTAATAAAACAACATATTATAGAAAGGATTTAAAAATAGTTTATGGCATCTTCAGGTATTTCCTTTTTTATTTTTTTTCTTAATGAAGCACAGTGTAATTAGTCTTTAAACACTTTGTTATTTTTATTTATTTTAAACCTCAAATTTCTTCTAAATTATTTATGAAAAATGTCTGGTATTAGTTGAGGATATTTAGTTTTAACAATTTTATTTGAAGGAAGTTTGGTCCTTCTGTAGTCATTGATTGTGATGAGTGTTAAAATAAACAGCCCTGGTATGTATTGCTGATGTTTCTCCATTACTTTTCAGTAACTTTCTAACTTTCACTACGAGACCTTGTAATGCTGTTTTACTAGTTTCCTAGGTGTCTTTATATCTGTTTACCTTATTGGGATATCTCAATATAATCAAAGAAGTGATCTCTATAACCACTAGTCAACACTGGATTTCTTAACCTGTCTTTAACTTGTAAAATAAAGGTAGTATTTAGTAATATATACTTTCATTGTAGGCTTCTCGATATATCTGGATTTGTTGGAATCTCAAACCCCAAATTAATGTAGTTAATATATAGGTATAATAGTTAATATAAAGGTATAACTATACCTTTATAGTTATACATGGGTTACCATATGCTTTTTACCCCAAAATATTGCTATAATTAAACAGAATTTCTGGTCACATTGACCTTAGTAAGACCAGAGTGTTTTCAGAGATTGCATGTAGAGAACTGAGCCATGATGAGAAGTTGCAATTGCTAAGTCTGAACTGGAAACATAATTTTGATAGTAAGCCTACAGCAAGACAAAGGTCATGAATGACCATAGTCCAAATTATTGCTGTGCTGGACAGACAGCAGACAGCTGATGTCATCTCAGATAAAGAAGTGCTGTATTCCCTTTTAGTATTGCCTTATGTTCCTCTATGCCTACTGCTGGAAATAATATTCCTAAAATGGTAACACTGAAAGATTCTCAGTCTTTAATAGGGCGCATTTTCCACACCTCTTATTCATTTTTATCTTAACTTACTTTACTAATTAAGGTTTCTGTAACACAGGTAAAGTTTCCAGCTATAAACCCTAAATATCAAAGCAAAATTCAGAATGTTCCTACAAACAAGGAGTTCAGTGGGAAAAATAAGCTTACCTTTCCACCCATGTAAGTCATACATTTTTTATGAAATTCTTTAAACTCCTGATTCTGCAACCTTTTGTGCATATGAGTAATCCTATGAAATTGTATAGATCTAGATCTGTGAATGTTTTTTTGGACTTTGTGGGTCCTTATTGCCATTAAGCATGGTATCATCTGGAGTACTGAAATGGTTTTATAAACAACAAATATAACAGGACTTGAGCTTACATGGCAAAGATACTAAATAGGGCTTTGCTTTGTGAAAAGTAAGCATACAGTTGTATGGTAGAGCTTCATGCAACTCACTGTTTTTACCATATTCTAAATTGGTTTTGTTGTTGTTCTCAATACCAGTAAACAGGGGCCAACTGCATTGTTGTAAACTGTGCTCAAAGAAATAATGGACAAAGACACAAGTGTGGCATCTAAAAAAATCATATTAACTATTACCTAGCATAAGGTGATGTACAACAAAAACACTGTAACAAACACCTGGAAGATAAAACAGTTTTCTAAGCAAATGATTACATCATCAAGCTGTACACAACACTGTGTGCAAATTTTAAGTCTTACAAATGTATTACACATGGACATCAGTAATTTCAGATTGTTTTAGAAATGTGTTAATTTAGAAGTTTATTAGTACATATTAACTGATTAAACTTGGGGACAAAATGCCACCCACATAACTTTATTATTATCTTAATACAGTAATACAATATTATTATGTTAATACATGTAACAGTACTATTACACTATTATCAGCCTGTTTTACTCTCACATTCTTCATTGAACTTCTTCATTTATTTTTTCTAGGACCAGAATTCTGTAATTATTGTACATGTTAAATTCCAACAAAACGCATGAATGCATGGCTTATATAAAATTATGCATGTGTGTTTTGTGAATTGGGTATATAGATGTGTTTTTTTTATGAAATGATTTATATGTTGGTTTATATATTATATGATTTATTTATGCTTTTTCTTCCAATGTATTTTGTTGGCTTTACAGGCCTGCTCAGAGAAATGGTGAAGCAGTAAACTTCAGCAAATTAATTAGCAATGGTTATGGAGCTGACTGGATTCAGCAGCACATTGAAAGAGAAAAAAAGGTTCAACAAACATCAGAAAATAGTGAGGAATTGAGAGGTAATTTTTTTTGTCTTACATTATTATTAAGAATGAATGTATGTATATTAAAGGATTCTTGGTCTTCTTTGCAGATCCTCTTTCTCCAGGTGAGTATCAGAAGGAAGCACGAGAGCAAAATCCAAAGTGATGCCGTATTCAAAGGAAAATCTGCTACAAAACAAAAGGATGAACCTAGATTTTTCTCTGGACCTGAAATAGGGCATCTAATATGAGAAATTGAAATCAGCTTGAGGATCCAATCTCTGATCATGCAGAAGATGCTGCCTGAAGAGAAATGAAGACCTTGTAGGTCGATCCAGAAATGCTTTTCCTTAACAGGAACGAAGAATATTAGTACTCCTCTTTTGCCGTCAGAACCTATTTAACGTTCTGGTGCACTGAAATTTTTCTTAATTAGTTTCTCATTATTGAAGGAAAGCATTTGGGATATTTCAAGCCTCCAAATAGGTTCATGTGGTTGTTGCTGATTTATTTAACATGAAGTGTGCCTCAAATGTGACATTTTGGAAATAAAGAAAACTGAGGATTTTTCAGGGTAGTGGTTAAATTGGTTTGGTTACATCACTGAAGCAAAAACAGATAATGAAATGATGGTTAGACTGTGAGTATTGATGAAAAGTGAATAAGCTACATAGTTTGATATACAGATGCATTGTACTTTTGAAAATCTTTTCCTTTCCAAGCTATTAAACAATATGACCCCTGCTTTTTTTTTTATGTTGTCTTCTGTCAACCACAGATAGTCAGCCTGAGATGCATTGTGTATCTCAGTGTTTAAAAAAGAGGAAAAAGCTTTTGCCCTAATAGGTGTGGTTTTGCCCCAAGTGTGTTGTACTTTGATACAGTTTCAACTTTAGTCTCTTCATAGGTTCAGGTGTGTGCTGAAGGCTTTGCTTGGACTTTCCTCAAGTTTTTCCTTCTTTCCTTATTGCAGATTCAGAACCATCACTGCCTGAAACAGCATCTGCAAGTAACGAGTGAATGCCATAGCTTCAGGAATACTCCAGACTATTGGGAAAAGTAAAGCATTATAGGGCTTATAATGAAGTCCACTTTTTATATGCTAGATTACGTTTATCTGATAAGATTACATTTCTAGTTAAACTGCTTCCTTATTGAGTGCTTTATCTCTGAACTTCACTGTGCTTCGTTACAGCACGTTGTAAAGCGTAGGCAACAGCTGTCAGCATGAACCCTTACACCTTTGCTTAATAGGGTTTCAAGGAGCAAAACTGAAATTCTCTCTAATATAAGACTAGTGCTCCTTTGCTGTTGTCACATAGGATTACCCTGTTGCTGCTGATCTGTACTATACGTGAGTAATGTATCAGTATAGTTGAAGAAAAGCTTGCTGGTTTGGTTATGATTGTACTCATCATTTGTCTCATAAAGAAAGGGGAAGTGGAGCTGTATGGGTCTAACTGATAGAAACAAACTGATAAAGCTACCTTGGGTAGAAAAGCAAATCCTTCACTGGAAAGGTAGCCTCTTAGTCCCCAAAGCAGATTTACACCAGATACTCAGCTTTCTTGCATGATTCTTTTCACTACACCTGCTGCATAAACACTGGACATAGTGTTCGGAATTAATGTATAACAATTATTTTGATATTCTGAAAGTTAGATACTGACATGTTAATGTTGACTCTTTTATCTGTTTGAAAGAGGAATTCTCTCTGAAGTCTTGTGAAATAGAAATATTTTATTTTAAAGCCAGTTAAAATTCTTGTATTTTCTGATAAGATTTGTTTATACTAAAAAGGGGGAATTTTAAATAAATGAAATTGGTAATTTGGTTATTTTCCTTTTCAGAGTATATTTTAAATACAGTCCACACCTTTGAATCCAGAGCTGAAGATTTTAATGTACTATTGAATCTACATTTCTACAAAGAGAATGTTAAGACAGCTTGATTAAGCAATACTTTGTTATTAAAATTTTTAGAAAATTGATTAGAAATATATAAACCTACTGCTAATCCTAAGCCCCCAAAATTTCAGTGAAAGCTGTTGTGAGTTTTACTGTTGATAAAGAAGAGCCAGACAAAGAAGAGCCAGCATCTGAGCCTTTGCCATTCATTTTAACAAATAATGCAAGTGTCTGAGTTGCATTTACAAAAATAAAGGGCTAAAACATATGTTAATGGCTAATGTATATTATTGATTAATCAGTACATTTTTCCAAATATGAATAAATTTAAATTGTAGTATAAATTTAAATTATCTGAGTGGTATGTGAGGAAGAAAATACAAAGAAATATTAGCTGAAGTAAATTCCCATTTAAAATTGCTTTGTAGTTTAGTTTTGGATATATTGAAACCCTTAATTTTGGTGTGAAAGCAATGCTTTTGATGAAATCTAATTCTCCAAGAGATGCTGAAATTGAGGTTTATACTATTGGACCCTGATCAGTACAAGAACTGCCACTACGGAGCAGCATTAAATAATAAGTTAGTATGACAAGATTATATAACAGACAAATTGTTGATATTCACAGGATTTCAACTATCGAATTTTAAAGTTAATGCAGTTACCAGCAATAGCACTGCAATATTTTCAGGAAAAATAAGTAACATTTTACAAGTTCCTCAGAATTATGCAGTCATATATGAGTTCCTCAGAATTACCCAGTCATATGAATCTCCCTCTGAGAATTCAGCTATGTTTCGTACAGCCTTTGGAGAAGATGATAGCATTTATTACTAAATGTCAGATAGAGTCCCATGGAGACCTGCTTTTTCTGCCCAACAATGAAGAAATGCAACATTAAAATGAATGCTATTTCTGAGCGTCTACTGGAACATACTTGAATGCCTTTAACTATAAGCAGTATTTTTCAGTCCCATCTTCATCTCCTGACAATACAGGTGTATTTCCTATGATATTTTGTAGGAAACACTGCTCCCTGTTATGTGTTTTACTGATACAAAGGAGAAGTAAGTAGGAGATGATGATAAAACTCTAGAATTAAGTTGATTAATTGGTGATTAAGATCACCAATTTTTTTCAAATGTTCATCAGTTGAGTAGTAGCATGTTTTTGTGTTCTTAGATATTGATATATTGAATCTGGGTCTGTTTAGCCTGGGGAAGAGAAGGCTGAGAGGGGCTATGATTAACATGTATAAGTTCAGGAAGGGAGAATGCAGGGAGGAACGGGGCAAGCTGTTTTCACTGGTGGCCAGCGATAGGACGAGGGGTAATGGCCATAAGCTGGAGCACAGGAAGTTCCGTCTCCAGGTGAGGAGGAACTTCTTTACTGTGAGGGTGACAGAGCAGTGGAACAGGCTGCCCAAGGAGGTTGTGGAGTCTCCGTGTCTGGAGGTCTTCAAAACCCCCCTGGATGCCACCCTGTGCCCCTTGCTCTGGGTGTGCCTGCTTGAGCGAGAAGGTTGGACTAGATGATCTGTAGAGGTCCCTTCCAACCTTGAATATTCTGTGATTCTGTGAATCCATTTCTGTTAGTTTTTTTGGTTTTGTTTTTGAATTGACTTGTCTTTAAGGTATTCAGTACAAGTTGGAAACAGTAATGCTATGAAACAATAACAATATGGGTATTTAAAAGCCTTTTTAAAGTGTATAGCTAGTCAGTTAACAGAGATCAGAAGGTGCTCGTTGTGCCAAAGTTGATTAAAGCCATTCCATAAAACATGAATTCTTCTGTAGGTGTAACTCATAATTACCTCATAACTATAATACTGCTTATTTTCTGTGGAAAAAAAAGTAGTAATCCTATGTTACTATTTGTTCTTCTAAAGAAAAAGTTACGTATGAGGTTTCCTAAACTAATTCTATTACTTTGAATCATTTGATACCCAAATGTTCTTTGCTTCTGAACTCTTCACCTCTACTTTGGAGTTCTTGTCCAAAGCTGTTGGTTTTTTTTTTTTTTTTTAGGCAATTGTTAGAGAAAGGCGACAAAGAAAACTGAGGTCATAACTTGGTCACTTATTACTATTATTTGGCTTTAGTACTTACTAAAGTACTGTAGTACTAAAGTACTGTAGCACTTACTAAACAGTGTTTATAGTATTTATAGTAGTGTTCTTAGTTCACAGTTCTTTTTTGTGTGGGCTTTCAGAGCATCATATCCAGTTTGAACCATTCTCTCTCTTTTTTTGCTTGATTCACCACTACTTAAAGCCTGTATGGTGTTCCTCAAATTCTTAAAAGTTTGTTTAAAGTGACATTAAGGTGTATTCAGGTTTTCTTAGTCAAGCCAAGGAGAGGTTTGATGTGCACTGTTAACCAGCTGAATCTTCACAGATAAAGTTTGAACACCATGAGATAGAACATTAACAACCTGAAGTGCTGTGTCAGGGTTTTCAGATTTCTCATTACAAGAGCACATAGAGAACCTTGAAATTTATGATTTCGTGGTAGGAATAAGAGAGCTACTGCAGAGGTGTGAGGTAACAGTTGAGCAAAATACATGAAACCAGGGAAGCAAAACAAAAAAACAAACAAACAAAGGATGGAAACATTGTGGCCTTATTGTGGCCTTGTGCCCTTGTAAGTTGGCGTTATCCCAATAACTATGTTCTATTTTATTTATTTCCGAGTCTACATAGTCATGGAATTGGCAAGATTTTCAGACTTGTCAGCAGTTACAAAGAAAAAGTATTGGAAGCTGCTAGATCTACAAGACTTGTTTTGTAGATTTTTTGGTTTGTTTTCATAATGCACTGAAGTGAAAAGCTTCTAGCCTTTCCCGTTTTATATGGTTGAACATTTATTAATTGTATTGTGTTCCATCTCCGAATCAAATGGTTTTAAATAGTAAATGAAATTTTTTTTTTTTGGGGGGGGGGGGGGGGGGGAGCGTGGTTGTCCTGCAAGCCCATAAATACAAACTGCAGTTCAGATTATGAATTACATTCAAGCCTACTTAATATGTGAGTATCTTTAAAATAGAATTCCAGATACAGATTAAACAATAATTTGAAAGTTTAATTGCCTAAGAATAATTTTCCTTTTACATGTGTTCATTTAATTGTAGCAAAGCTGAATAATCCACAATTTACTGAATGCCCTTTATCACTTATGCCTTGTTAAACCAGAATTAAATGTGTTTTCAAAAATCAAGGGCTTAGATACATTTGCTCTGCATAGCAGTCTAAGCAAAATAGAATGAATTTGTCCATCCACTTCTTTACCATCTAAAACATCAGTGAATGTGTAGATTTGGGTAAGCAAAGGATGTAGGATGTAGGCTGAGACCCATTTTTTTTCGGTAAACAATAGTGTGGCATTCTAGTCTTCCATTTGGTATGTGTGTGTGCATATATATATCTTTATTATGTAGTTACTTTGTAATAGCTTCTCTAAAAGAAAAAGCTATAAAGGTCCATTCTTTTTGTTTTCATATTAATAATTTTAATGATACTAAACAACCTAAATGACTAGAGGTTATGAGTGTCTGAACTGAATTTGTTGGTCAATTGACAATAAAACTTTTTATGATAAGCAAGAAGGGGCATTTCTTGAGGTATAAAAGACAACTTTATTTTCCATAGATGCAAATTTTCACCCATGAAATAAAAAAACCTAAAAGGTGGGACAAAATGAAATCTTTGTAATTTCTTTTTGCTTTAATCACACCATACCCTGCTGTATGTTTCACCTTTCCAAAATAACATTTTTGAACATACTTTGTGCTTTAACTAAAATACCTCTTTTCTAGTGATACAAAATGGATAAAAAACCCAAAGATAGTTATAAAAGCAAGAAGCTTAAAACCAATTTAAATTTTTATGTTTCCTAGAAGTGATTGAGGATTACTACACTAATAGACTCCGGGATATATTATTTATTAAACCTCTCAGTTGGAGTATCTATGGTAACCTGAATGTACTTCATTTACAAATTAAGCCATTTACACTGATGATTCTCCAAACACAGCTGAATGACAAACTTCTTGAAACGCAAAGCACGTTTTTTTCAGCAGGCCCTGAGAGGAAGAGGTAATATTCCTATTTAAAGGAAACGTTTCTTGCACGAAATTAAGCTATTTGCTGTGAGATTAAAAAAAAAAAAAAAAAAAAAAAAAGTGATGCTAAATGTACAATGGGTGTTAAGTGTACATGTGTTAAGCGTACATGTGTTTATGATAAAGATATCAGTGCTGGGCCTCTCCTTGTGTTTGTTTGCCTCTAGAGGTATATACATGCTGAGCACCTGGCAGGAAATGACATTTCAGTGCCTCTGCCTCCCGAGCGCTCCCCGGTAGGGCCAATGACCCGGTGGTTGCAGTGAGAAGCGCGAGCCCCAGCTCAGCGCGCGGGGCCGCCGCGGCCGCCGGGCGCCTTCCCGCCTCAGGGCAGCGGCGCGAGCGGCTCCCCGAGCGGGCGGGCGGGCGGCGGCGCCCGGGCCGAGCTGGCTGCAGCCCTCGGGGCCCATGGGGCGGGGATGGGGACGGGCGGAGGCGCCGCCGCCTCTTCGCATGGGGCGGGGACGGGGGACGGTCTCTCCCTCGCGCTTCCCTGCTCGCTCCGCCCTGCGCGGCTCCCTGCCGCGCGGGCCGGAGGGCGAGGCGGGCGCTGGCCAGGGCGTGCGGAGGCGGCGCCGCCTCCCCGGCCGGGCTGAGGGAGGGCGCCGGGGGCTGCGCTCGGGCTCTGCTGGGCACTGGCGGCTGCGGCTTCGTGCGGGCTGGGTCTGAGAGCCGCCACCTGCGGCTGCAGGGTCTGAGCTGCAGCCTTTTTTTCCTTCCTTCCTTCCTTCTTGCCCGGACATCTCCTGTTGCGGTCTCGCTCTCGGAGGGGGTGCCTGGGAGCCGCCACGGGGATTGCCGGGACGCGGCGCTCGGGCGTTTGTTGGCGCGTCGTTGTTGAGGTGAGAGAGAAGCAGCGAGACCGCCCGGGAGCCGCGCGCGGTGCGTGCGGAGCGGGGAGCCGCGCGGTGCTCAGCACTGGCTCGCGGCGTGCGTGACAGCCACGAGTGCAATACTGATTATGTTCTTGCTGTTGTGGGAGCTCCTTGCTGTTATGAACCATGGCATTCTGATTTTGTTGTTTTTTGTTTGTTTTTAGTAGAGTCTTGCTTGAACAAATTGCATATTCTGCTCTGTGTCATATGTAATATAGTAGGATAAGAGTAACGTGCTGTAGGATAAGAGTAGCTTCCTATAGTAACTGATTGCTCTTACAACCACAGGGCTGCGTAACTGATTCTAAATAATTACTGTTATGTCACTCTCTCTTAATGTAGATTCTCGTATATATTAAATAACTCCAAGTTTCTTATGTATGTGGTAGTAAGATTTTTTTTTTTTTTTTGTAAATAAAAATATAAATCTTACTTATAACTTTGAATCCATTTCCATTATTCAAAGATTTTTAACATGTGGACTTCAGCTTTATTTCAAATGGTACTCTGGTCCTTCTGTTTCTCTTTCAAAACATTTCACACGTTTTGTAATCCTGTTGTAAAACTGGTTTCTGTTTTCCTGTAGTGTATTTCCTAGGTCAACTTTCTTTTCAAGGATTAAAATTCCATTTTTATAATATGTATGTCCTGTCAGGCTCTTTGCTAGGGAGGGTAGGACACAATTTTGTGATTCAGGACTTCCTGGAAGGGCATTCCCAGAAAGTACTGGCTTTTGCACGTAGCCTTAGTTCTGAAAAATAACAAGATATTAGTCATTCTTTAATTATAATTCTGTTACAATATTTGCATTTGGTGATACATTTCTCTATTGTGAGTTAAGGGGACAAGTTGTGAGGAGGAAGTTTCATGAACTAGTTCAGGGGAATAGGTTAGAAAACGGATGGATGGATGGATGGATGGATGGATGGATGGATGGATGGATGGATAGCCCAGAATGCCCTAGGCTGCTGCAGACAGTTCTTATACTGAGGTCAGCAGCAGGAGTTTCATGGAGGGGATGTTAGGGATAAGATGCCACTTGCGGCTCAGATTTTAGGCATATGACAGCTGGAGTGAACTACAGAGAACTTTTGGGAGACAGAAGTAAAAGGGTAAAAATCAAGTTTAGTACCAATTGTCACTGTGGAAAGGACGGAAGGTAAGGATTAGTTTAGCAGATAAGGACTAGTTTGGCAGCTGTGAGTCTTACTTCCCTCTGGCCCATCAGCCAGGCAGTCCTCATACTGAAGAATAAAATTCACGCGTGTGGGGATGTTGGGAAACAATTCGTTGAGATTGCAGGGTTTTAAGTGTGGGGATATTTGGCCATAAAAGTAGCAGATGTTCTTTTTGTTAAAGTAAGAAGTGCTGTATCGAAGCTACATAACTTGCTCTCATTTACATACTCCAGTGTAAATGATATCCGACTTGTACACATCTCTGCTGCATTTATGTCTTGTTTTTTAATTCAATTCTAGGTATAGGCACACATGGCTCCTGGTGTCTCAAATGAGAAGAAAAGTGAAGATGAACAACCTTCAAAGTAAGGTTCAAAAATCAATTATTTTGTTCAAGGTTACACTTTTTTTCTGAAAGCTCTAAAGTTCTATACCCTTTATTACATGCTCATTTGATTTAATGTAAACAGTGTGATGTGAACATCCAGTAGAGTAGGTACATCTGTGCTTAAACAGTTGTTGAAATAACAGTATAATTTAATGATAAGATTGTTGCTAACGACAGCCCTTTAGCAGGTCACACGTGTTTAGCTGGGCGTCTAATAGAAGCTCTTTTGACAGATTATCTCCATTAACCATCCCAGCAGAAATGCCTCTTCTGGACAGCTATTTTGGTTTATTGTATCTTACCATGTCATAGTTTCTTTTAATTACTTTTATTCCTTCCAGTGGATTGCTTAAATATTGACTTTGGTTTCCAGCTACAGCTAGACCTGTGTGCTTCAAGATTTTGATCAAGTGTTTAATTCTGTTTGCCTCTTCCTGACTTCAAACCTTTTTGAATGAAACTACATGTGCAGGATTAATCTTCACATATTAATGTTCTGTATAAGACCCCAAAGGCTGAAGGTTCTTAACAACTGTGCGAGTTGAATAAATGTGAGTAAATTTTCTTCTCCTGAGAAATATGGCCCGAGATCTTTATCAGGCAAACTTTGCCTGTACTATAAATACATGGCATTGGTCCTGTGTACACACAATAACTTGCTCAAGTTTTTTTTTCTGTCCATTTAACCCCAGGGTCCAAGTCTGCAATTAGACTTGGTTTGGCAGATAACAAATGCCAGTTAGCAGTGGCATATAACTGCAATGAGACTGTGGGTTGAAGAGTGTTGCTGGTAGAGTACAAGATGAAAAAGGCGAAATGTGGACACAGCTGAGGAAGGAAACTGTGTTTAGGCCAGACATGAGGGCAGAGGTGTTGGCAAATAGCATGCAAATCTCATTGTGCTATTATGATGGGCCTTGCCTTTTTCCAGTTGATTTCCTTGTGCCTAGAAGAGAAGCTTTATGATGCTGGTCTGCTCTTAAAGGAAATGCTTTTTGCTTGCCAGAGAACAAGTTGTAAAATGATTCCCAAGCATCTTCTATTTGTATCTGAAAGCCATGCCAGTAAACACCAGCGCAGCCAGTTATTTGAGTCTGCATTAGTCACATTAAATATAGGTTGAGAGTCCCACAAAACCCAATGAGAATTAATTTGGAGGATGCAGCATGAGGATTCTGCACACATGAGTTGGCAATCTCCTAGGCCACCTGTATCCAGAGGGTATGGAAAGAAAGAGAGGAAAGAGCAAAGGCAACCAGAGCATTTGGTTCCAGCACAGACAGGATTTGTAAGAAGGGAGGCAAATGGGAGATGAAAAGAGTTTAAAATTGAAGGAGCGGACAAGTCACCTGCTTTGTTAGGTTGCTTTTTCAGTCACTCTTGACTTAAATAGAAAATGTTTGCTAAGTTGCATTCGGAGGAGTCTGGTCAAATCTTTCTTCTTTAGCTCCTCTGGCATCAGTAAGTTGCATCTCTGGCAGAGATGAATTGGCATCCAGGGATTCTCACATGACCATTGCATGAAGTGTTCTGTGGGTATCAGATCTAGACAAGTGGTTTCTGCATTCAGCTCCTTTCCATCAGAGATCTAGTTGCCCTTCTGTCTTTCTATCTTTTTCTTTTGTATTTTTTTTTATCTTTGTTTTTTTGCTGTAGTATTTCACCATGCTTTACATATATCTGTAATATGAGTAAGGCTGAAAGTAACATCTTTTTAATATTAGGTTTCCTTAACCAAGTTATCACATGCATACAGACTATGGCATATGTAGGGAGCAACTGAGCTAGCTGGTGTAATCATGAAGACAGTAGTCTTTGGTGAGCAGGGGCAAATAGGGTGGAATGGGAACCAAACACTTTGGTTGTGCTTCAGCTGCTGGACAGCTGATAACATTAGAAAAATCGAGGAACAGAAGCACTTGATAGACTCAGAATATTTGTTTTGTAACCATTTTTCTTTGTTTTTGAGGAACAAGTTAGTCCTCAGTTAGTTCCTAGATGACGGTTCCGACATCGGTTAAGTCATTTTAGTCTATCTTTAGATAGACATAGGACTTACAGGAAAGCACTGCCCTTCTGCTAAGGGACTACAAGACAGGCAACATATAAAGTATTTAAAAAAAGCACTAAACTTTATTTAGGCTACAGAGTTGTCCCTGAAAAATATTAACTTTTTTTTTTTTTTTGCATAAACTCCAGGCAAATTGTTTCTTTTTCTTTTCCCCTCTTCTGACAAAGCAGTTTGAATTTGCTGAGCCATGCTATGAATGCAGTCAGCCTTCATTAAGCTAATGTTATCTTCTTCCTGGAAGATATTGGTTTCATCTCTCGAAAATTACTTTGAAGTATTTGGTTTAACTTGTGGCTTCTAACTAGTGTTTCTTGCCTGTTTTGACTGAACTTCAGACATCAAGCACAGAAGCCAGGGGTTTTATGAATCGCTTTGCTTTCCATGTCCATTACTAAATTTTCCATGAAGGTGATCCCACATGTTAAGTAGTTCATCATTTTCTCATCACCTTGACATTTCCTGGTTCCTCAGAAAGACTTTCTTTTGGCCTGACACTTTCTTACAGTAAATACCAAGGAGTATTTCTAAACAGACAGTGATTTTGTTTTATCCTTTCTTTTTTTTTCCCTTTTTTTTGTAGTTTTCTCTCTGCTTCTGATATTCATTTGCCTCTCTCCCCTAGCATTTTTTTTGAACATCTGTACTCTTGTTACTGGTCTTTTGCCATGTCATGTTCCTTCTTCCTGGCTGGCTGACACTCAGACAGGTGGAGCCAAACTACCAGAAGTTCCCTCTGCATCTGTATAAAATCCCAACTCTTCCCACCCCTGTAGTGGCTGGGAGGATCATTCAAAACACAGGACAGATTTGCTTTTTAACTCTGATAGAGGTCGCTTATGTTGTAAGGCAGTCTAATGAATATTCCCTGGGCCTAATCCCATTGCTCTGCTCATCAGAAATCCCCACCTTCTTTCAAAGCATTAATATTATTAAATATTATTAACATTATTAAAAGTCAAGTTTGTACTGTTGTAAATGCTGTCTATTAGCTGATATTTCTATAGGAGTTTTATCCTATGCAGTGAATAAAACAGACTGTGCAATTTGTTTCAAGGCTCAAGGTGGCCATGACACTTAGGATTTCTTTAATCTAATGCATTAGGAACCAAAATAAGATGGTGCAGGCAGCCTGAAGTTGTATCGTTTTCCAAACGTTGCTGCTTGGCTTTGCAAAATTGGTGTCTGTTTAATGTAGGCTTTTGTATATATTTAATATTTTCCATTATGCTGTCCTGCTAGAGAGAATTTTATCCATCTCTGCAACCCTCACCTGGAGAAAATGCAAGAAGACATCCTGTACCATTTTGCCCTTGGGACTGGTACCCACGATCTTCCCGCATTGTTTGGGGATGTAAAGGTAAGAAGCTTCATTTCATTTAGCAAGTCTAAGCCTTTCTGGAGAAGATGAAAGTGTAACTGTGACCTAAATAAGATTGAATGTGTTAGCACACCATCAGTTGAGGAGTGAAGAAAAGGGGTAAGATTTGGCAGGGTCTTACTTGTTGCTGTCAACAGCAAGCAGAATTAGGGATAGGGAATTGTATCCGATTTGTTCCTTTCATGCAGTAAAAGACAAATGCTACAACGTCTGTTCAGGCAGAATTTCTTTTTGGGGGTTCTTGAAGTCAGTAATAGGCTTCTGCTACTTTCCTCTGAAACAGAGTGAAGGCCTTTGATTTATTTATTTAGTTAGTTAGAGTAAGCCATGTTCTCCGTTTCCTTTGTGGCCTTTTAGAGTGATTGGGAGAAGCACGCTTGGGAACATGGTTCTTTGTTAAATTAAGGCCTTTGCGTGCTCGCGTTTACCTTTACTGCTGTTTGATGTACCGAGTCGTGAGAGTGACTCTGTTTTCTGAACGCCGTTTGCCACAGTTCGTGTGCGTCGGAGGAAGTCCGTCGCGGATGAAGGCCTTCATCACCTACATAGCTGGCGAACTGGGCCTTGGGAGCCCGGGTTCGGAGCACCCCAACATCTGTGCGGGAACTGACCGTTATGCCATGTACAAAGTGGGACCCGTCCTGTCAGTCAGTGTAAGTGACCATTCAAGGAAGCACAGCCAGAGCGTCACGGTGTTGTCCTGATGCACGTCGCGTGTGGGGTACAGTTCTGTTACGGTGTTTGAAGTGGGTAACGTGGACACGCGTTTCCTTTCAAGGCCTACTAGAGAGGCCTTCAAGGCCTAATGGACTTGCAAGAGTCAGCTTGCACATCTGTTTCAGACATGTTCAAAAAAGTGCAGTCCAGTGCAAGCTGAGCTGGACTTGTATTTGCCAGACTTGGTGATTAAACCATGATGTCTGGGCTTTGAACCAGTTTAGCTCTAGTACAGTCACCAGCGCTTCAGGCTGATAAAATTAGAGTGGGGTTGTTCTTGGGTGTAAGAAGAGGTTTGTGAAGTGCAATTGTGAGCTATTAGGAAATGACACTGCTTATTTTTTTGAGAAGGTTAGTAATTTTGAAGTCATGATTTGGGGAAATAATGAACTTTATTCATAGCCCATCAAAGGGTGTGAGAGTCTTTCTGTTTACCTGCAGCCGCCTTCCAGTAGGTGCATAGGTTAGGCCTTGTATGGGAATCGGTGGAGTGGCTTTTGGAAAAAAAGTATCATGAAAAAGCTATTAACTCCTTCCATGTTATTTTGTATTGTTTATGAATACTGAATATGGAATTCTATGTTTGATCCAGCATGGTATGGGCATTCCTTCTATTTCGATCATGTTGCACGAGCTGATCAAACTGTTACATCACGCAAAGTGCTCCAACGTAACCATTATTCGCATTGGCACCTCTGGTGGAATAGGTAATTCCCTGCTTCATTTTCTTTTTCTTCAAACAAAAATATCTCTCTAGGAGAGTAAAGAATCTCTGTGAAACTGAGTGATTGATGACCAGAATTGTTTTCCACCCCTCTTTGCTTATAGCAGTTTCAGTACACTCAGTCCTATATGTTTTCTTATTTCTTTCTGGGTCCTGATTATCCACTCACATAGAAGAATAATTATTTCACTTCTTCCATAATTTCGCAGTAAAAGGCATTTTCTGCCTCTCTAGAGAGACAAAACAGACTTGAGATTTGATAGCCTTGAGAAGGCTACTCCTATATTAAGATGTTTTAGGTTAAGAAGGAATATACAATGAAAAAGCTTTTGTTTGTTTGATTATTTTCCAATAAAAATTTCATAACAATAAGCTGAAGCAGCTCAGCATGCACAAAAAGAGTCTGTGGCTGAATTCAGGTGTAAAACTTACTGGCATTTTAACAGGAGCAGTTTTTTGTGTGTTGGTACATGTATTTATATGCGTGCACAAATGAAACATTAAATGTTACGTAGCTGTCTTTGTTTCTTTTTACTTCAGGTCTGGAGCCAGGCTCAGTAGTGATAACTAGGAAGTCTGTAGATGCCACCTTCAAGCCTCAGTTTGAACAGGTGATTCTGGGAAAGTCTGTAATTCGGAGTACAGATCTCGATGAACAGCTAGCGAAGGAGCTGATGCAATGCAGCAAAGAAATCAATGAATTCAATACAGTGATTGGGAACACTATGTGCACTTTGGATTTCTATGAAGGTGAGTGGACTAACAGAAGTATATTGGTAAGCATTAATGGTTACATACTAGATGGAATTTTAATGCTAAGACTGTAGTCCGCTGAGAAGTGTGAGCCTTACTGCCCATAATTGAACTATTTTTCAAGCTATTTAATACGAGAAGTTTTGCTAAGCATTTTACTCTACTGATTTTGCACTCTGATTTACGGCAGCAACCTAATGGATTAGAGGAATGAGAATTATTTATGTCTGTCTTTGTTTTTTTGTAGTAGTTAAGAAACTACAGTAAATCTTTTAGAAAACACACCCACATGCACGCAGGTAGTACTTCCATCCAGCTTTATATTGGGAATGGCCTCTTACACTTACACTGTGTTCAGATTTGATAGATAAAGCTGGAGAACACAAATTCTTGTGATCCGCATCATAACAAATACAGGTATTTCATAGAAGCTCTAGTGGTAGCTAAGAATCATTTTGTTCTATTTATCTTGCATGTGAAAACAAAGAGCAGTAGTAAAAGCTGAAAGCCGTATAAAGGAAGCAGCAATAATCAGCTGTTTTAGAAACTGACTTTTTTCTATGATTTCATCAATCTGAAAATTTCTGCACATTGGCTTTGTAGGACAAGGCCGTTTAGATGGTGCAATCTGCTTATACACTAAAGAAGAGAAACTCCAATATTTGAGGGAAGCTTTTGAATCTGGAGTCCGAAACATTGAGATGGAATCATCTGTCTTTGCTGCAATGTGTAATCTCAGTGGTGTTAAAGGTAAAGTAGCCACTTTATTGAAACTATAGTGTTTTTTTCAGTACGACTGATTTACCATACAAAATAGCAATGAAAGTTGAGATAATAGGCCCTCCGTGTGTGATTGTATATGTATGTATAATCTAAGCTCATGATTGCATGATTTGTCATATGTATTCAAAATTAATCTAAACTTCTTCATATAATTCTTGTACAGTTTTAGTCTGCTTCCTATAATTCTTACACAGTTTTAGTCCAGATCAGCTGCTATTTCAGTCCTTGCAAGCAGATAAAGGTATCTAATTACCATATAGTGCTAATTTGTTTTCTTTAGTTAGTATTTACAAGAAACAACTGGTTAATTTAATCAGTCAGATGATTCTCATATACATACACTCTAATCACTTCCTAAGCTTGCATATCAAAATAAAAAATGTATTTTATATAGTCTTATGCCTGTAATTCTTACATAGTCAAAGTAATTTAGTAGTATTATGAAGAAGTTCCCTATAACGTATATAATTCCCTACAATGTTCCTTACAGTCTCTCACTTTCTTTGGCAAGACATAGATGATGAACAAGACATTCAGTGAAAAATGTTTGGAATATTAGGGCAGTCTGAGAAACATGAAACACCCTCGGTTCCTACTGACTTGATTGAGAGTAATTAAAGACTCATCCCATGATATCACTCTGTCCTTAGGAACTGTGCTCTATTTTGCTGTCTGCACATTGTAGGTCTGTAATATATTACTCGGCAAATATTATTTTTTATATATATATATATATATATATAAAAACATATAAAAACATATAAACATATAACATAAAAACATATAAAAATACTCTGCAAACTGTCACGAGATGCTTCAGATATGAAAGAAAAGTGTAAGAGCTCAGTTTGAATGAAAGGAAGGACTTTAGATCTGGGGCTTTGACTATATGAATGGCCGATGATTAACCTGAGATGGTCTGAGGATTCTTCACTTACCTGCTCTGCTCAGTCTCTATGAGTGACAAAGCAGCTCATTTGCTGTGAACTCTGTCTTTCAGGATCAACATAGAGGTTTGTTAGGGCTCAAGGATACTGCAGAGACCTGTAACTATGTCTGCAAGGACAGTGTCTATAATCAGTTGCTTCCAGTTAGGATTGGGATACTTGTGAAATATAATTCCTATTCAGGAAAAAAAGATGAGAATTGATCACATAAGGAGGAATGTCTGCTCATACCTGAGAGCACTTGCTTTGTTGATGACTCTGTCATTTCCATTAAACTACTTGTAACTTTCTAGTACCATCTACTGCTGCTGTGCACCATTTTTATTTTCTCATTTTCTTTCCCTTTCTCTGTCTCTCATATGTGGTAATATCCTGTCTGTTTGTTGAGGTTTGTGCTTCTGGATTGTGAGAGTACTAAAATGTTATTCCTAACAAATCCTGTCTTTTCCTTTCTAGCTGCGGTGGTGTGTGTCACTCTCCTGGATCGACTCAAAGGAGATCAGATTAGTAGCTCGCATGATGTACTTGTGGAATATCAACAAAGACCACAGAAATTAGTGGGTTACTTCATTAAGAAACGTCTTGGGAAAGTGTGAAACAATCATCTTTGTTTCATGAAAGCAGAAGGCCAGTGTTTTCTTCCTAGCTGAAGTCACGGTCACTGATTCTGTGCAATAAAGGTCATTTGCCTTAGAATAGCTTACAACACTCTATTTGTATGTGGAAGTTAATCATTTATATCTGTATACTCTGGGAACAGAATATCTTGAACAGACTTGAATTAAGATTAGCTTAGTTATGTGTAACTGGGCTATAAGGTTTTTACTTTTCTGTGGGTTGAAAAGTGTTGTGAGGGTACTTCTTGCTGTAATGTATGAAAAAAGCTTTATTTAACCATGCTGTTAAGGGAGAAACTAAGGAAAACAAGTTTATGCAAAGTATTTTAGACTCAAGTTAAAACATAAGTTAACTCAAGTTAAGTTAACTCAAGTTAACTTAAACCAATTCATTTCTCATTGTTTAAAAATATGTAAGTTATTATAAATGCCTTTGCTTCAGTTTGTAAAGAAAACTTACAGTGAATGCAGTTTCTGCAGTTTTTGCAAACATTGACAAATTGACAAATAAATAGTATTATTTCCATATATTTCATGAAATTTCAAAGCGTGTGACTGATTTTTCTAAGCATTAGGAACTCTACTCTTAGCTGTTGAATATCTGTGATTAGTTTTAGATACTGATCCAGTACTGCTATTCATCTTGCATTTCAAGTATGTGATTGAGTCAATGCCCAGAGAACTTGAGCATATAAATAACTTTGCAGTGTAGATTTTGAAATCTCTTGCTGTATCAAGAAGAGGAACCAGGCACTCAGAGGAGATGCACAGTGTGATCACAGGACTGGATAAATGATGGCTCATTTTCTTTTTCTCATTTTGTTTCATTTTTAAATTGTATTTCACCTCACTTTTCAGAACATAACCCTTGCAGTGGTTCCCAGAATTGAGGAACACCTATCGACTTTACATGCCACGACACCCATTGCTGCTAATTTTTCCATTACCACTAGTTTAGTGGGTATGTGTTTTTTATTATTATTATATTCCTAGCCACTTTTCTTCTGGAGGTAGAATATAAATATGTGGTCAGCTGACAAAAAATGCATCATTGACCTCTCTCTTCTGCAATGGATGGTCTAGTTCCCCTGAGAGTGACAGAATTTTTTAGACCTTCATAGTATGCAGCACACAGGCAACTTGTTACAACAAATTTAAAAGACAGCAATCTAGTAGTAGGCCTCTTCATCAAGAAGCAGCAGAAACTCCATAAGCCATTTGCTGAAAATGCTAAAAATGTAAGGAACGATTCCCGTGGGTGGGAAACTGCCAAAGGGCATTAATCTCTGAAAATATGATGATCTTTAGAGCGTGGGATATAATGGAGGTGGATAGTAGAAAAGATTAAAAAATACTGTTTGTCTTGTTTTAATTCTTGCTTCACTAATTTAGTCCTTAATTAAAAAAAATGGGGGGGGGGGGAAGTCATTTTATATTTGGGCTAGGCAATGTAAAGACAATGGTCAGAGAATGCCTTTTTTCCTCCACCACCCCCCAAAAAAAAACTTAAGGGAAGGGGTGGTGTGGGCTCCATATCTGAATGGTTTCTGCTTTATACATTTTTAGCTTTTATCAAGACAGCAAAGATGTATCTAATAAGGTTGCGTTAAGCTTTGGGGGAAGATAGTGCTGTAGTCAAATTGGAGATACAGTCTTTTTTTTTTTTTTTTTTTTAAAGGGAGAACAGTAGGAATCTGGAACACGTGGTAAGCAAAAACAATCCCAAGTCATATAACCTTGTGTAACAACTGAAACTACAAAGCTTTTATTTCAGCAGTCATATAAAACAGGTAGTTCTCTCACACAATTTGTAAGCTCTCCTAAGAGAGCTTTATACGTGATGAAATATAACTCTCAGTGAGGTGTGGACTAGTTGGAGCTAAGGTTCAAATAATCGGGGTGATTCTACAGAAATAAGTACACAAGATTTAATTTTACAAACCCCAGCAATCTATGGGAGATTTTAGCTGTTGACTTTCTGATGTATTCTCTCTCCTTCCCCTGTTTCTTATAGCAGTGTCTTTTTTTTCCGCTGTTGCAGTATTTTTCTTCCATGTTTATAAAAAATTTGGAGCAAAGAAATGTATTATTCCCTTGTATTATTCCCTTAAAGAGGAGGGGGTTGGAGGAAAGGATGCGAAGGAAATGGAGCATCCTGTAGTTTTCCATTAGTTGCCATCCTGTAATACTGTATTCTTCATAAGAGAGTGTGCTCTATAAACACCTCTTGCAATTGTGCTTCTGTCTAACTCCCCTAGGAGCAAAAGCTAATTTTCTTTGTTTCACAGGAAACTCTTACCATAATGTTACTCTGATAAGAACAACTGCACCTAGAGATAAAGATATGACTCAGCAGCGTGCATCCACCATTAGAGTTACCTTCCTTTAGATTTTACAGATAGGTCTATAAGGAATTATAGAATATTTCACTGACTTTTATGTGCAAATCAGTTTTTTAATATTAACTGTTCCCATTGTGCCTGTATTATATAGAAAACAAGCTCATGTAGGGTGCAGGATATGAATCCGAGTTTAGAGTGTTGATACTGAAGACACAGAGAACTTGCAGTGTATGATCACTGTTACAGAGTGCAGCATCTTCTGGTCAGTCCACAAATTCTGCCAACCCCCAAAATTCCCATTTAAAATCCAATGCCAACTTTGGCTCTTTTGTGCTGTTCCATACCCAGCAATACATTCGTGAATCAGTTTATGCCAGGTATATGACAGGATAAAAGCAAAGGAAGAAGGTGGAAGATATGAATAGCATAGAATTGTAAAGGGCAAATAAATACTGGTTCCTACTAATAATCTGTTCTTTGATTATTTGTTTTCTGTGCCTACCTTTACATTAAAACCAAAGTTTAGACTACAATGTAGATGTGTTAGAATAAAATATGTTTGCTTCACATTTGCAATAGATTGAGAATGAGTAGTAAGTAGATTAGCAATTTAAAATTGTGAATATTTGCTTTTGATATCCTGATGTACTTCAGAGAGAGATCATCTTTCACAAAAGCTATGAAAAATCCTTTAAAAAGGAGCTCTCTGAAATCATCTGCCGCCAGAAGTACTTAAAAGAGTTTATCTCCTTTCTTTTAAAAAGCAAGCAAAATAATTCTTACCTGAGGATGTTTTCAGCATTTCCTGAAAATATAATACGCTTAATATGTGGTTTCTTTTTTTAACCTACCTCAGAAGTAAATGAGATCACTCTTATTTCATGGCTCTGATTTTAAAGGATTTTCTATGCACTGTGTAACAAAACTGGGTATTTTTCCTCAAGTGCTGCTGGTATCCTCTTAAATATTAAAGTGCATAAAGAACTGAGTTTTATAAAGTTGCATAAAGAACTGAGTTTTATAAAGTTGAACCAAGAGGTGTGTTTCATTTCTATTGATAAGGCAGGTGAAAGAAGCTGAAGAGCCAGTGTTTTTAGACTGGCCCATCGGTAGTCAGCTCTGCTCTGAACTTATCTCAGGGCTGGGAGCACCAAACTGCTAGCTTTGGGAGTCAGGTCTGCACGCAGCCCTACCAAACACCAAACTACTCCACGTAGTTTGAGGAAACGATGCCTGCTTGCAACACGATGTAGAAGTTCACTTTCCTTCAAATTTTCTTAGTGTTTAATTTGAATTAACTTTGCTATATTCTAAAAAGAATTTTGGGTTACTGTTATTTTTAATCTTAATAAAATAGCCAAGTAGCATATGAATTGAAACAGTCATTTGCCTATTGTGTAACAAAGAGAAAGGAGGTCACTGCACAGAACAATGTTAATTCTGAAACTCTGCAGTACAGCAACGAAAGCAAGAGTAGTGCTGACAGGGGCGATGCTTCTGTTCAGGCTCCAAGCGAAACGCAGAGGCAGAAAAGGGCAGACAAAGCCGGTTCTGCGTGATGCAGAAACCTGATTCCAGATGCTTCTTGTCAGTTCTGAACATGTAGCTGTGAGAAAATTTTAGGAAGCCTACAATCCACCTGGCGTATTACAGGAATAAAATTTTTAGAGCTCCTCAGAAGCTCAAACCAGTCACCGCCTTGCTTGGGACATAGGCAGGGTTTGCTTCTCTAAACTGCAGTTCCTTTTCAAAGCAACCATATTACGTGACCATGCCCATGTCTTACATTTTTTGGCCCTAACTTTGCAGAGAGGAAATGTGTGGCTAATCGGTGGCATCCTGGAGGTGATTGGTCTCCACAGCAGGTCTGTAACTGTAAATACCTAGAAGCAGGACTCCTAGTCATGTTAAAAGCAAAGCTTGTGATCACAAAGTAAACCTTGTGAAACAAACTGAGGGTGGCGGTAGGAAAATACGTCATTTGACCAGATTCCCAGCCATGCTATCAACACCACCAGGCTGCATTCCTGACTACCAAGCAGTACTTTTTGCTCCTGGGCTTTAACCAGTCTAGTCAATAAACTGTTTCTTTGAATATGCTTGCCAATCTGCTGTAATTAGCACGTATTAAAACTGTGCTAGATAAGGCACATAGATGGTATCTTATTATAAGCAGTCAGATTTTAAATCCCAGGATAATTGGTAGCAGAATATTCTCTGCCTTTCCTGTCCCAATGGTTGTGAATATCCTGCAGACTCTAACAACATGCTTTTAAGTTTTAGCCCTGACAAGGCCTACAAAAGTTAAGCTGAACCAGAGTCGGGCAGGTTGTGCTGCCTTGTCCTTGCTTGGAGATTTGATTCTGTATTCTTTACATTTATTTTTCCATTCCAGAAGGTACAAGTGGAGCACATAATAAAGCATGTGACTTCCTAACTTGTCCATGTCAAACGTTGGCTTGACAAGTTGCTGCTGACTATGGCCAGTTTGTTAAGGAGCTTTAAAAATATGTAATTTCTTTAGCTTATCAGCAACTGTGCTGTGATTGAACCTTTTGAAACTCCTTGTACATGCAGCTCTTAAACAAATTGCCTTGTTAGTTGATGAAACTTAGATCATTCAGAAAAAGCATTCAGAATGGCTGCAACATAGTTGAAACTTCTTCACATAAATATGCAAAAGCAATTTGTTCTCACTGCCTGTTTGCTTAATTTTTAACCACTGTCTTCTGTCATTAGCTTGGAGTGGTTGTTTTCATATTTCTATAACACTGCAAAGAATGCAATCAAACTTATTCATCCTTTTTTTAGAACTAATTTCCCAGCATGCCACTATAGAGTGAGTTCATGGTTGAATGTTTATCAGATACCTCTTACTGTTTTCTGGGAAAAAAAGATCAAGTTCTACTATTGGGAGATCCTGTCCTAGGCAAGAATAAAACTCTGGAGGGAAGGACAAGGATATATACAGGCAATGAAGTAAACAACTGACTGATGAAAGGATTTGCCTATTGCATTTCTTACGTAGTGTAATGAGGAGATTAATTCACTGGTACTGAATATTAATTAGATACAAAATATTTGTTTCCTATATACATAAAAAGCTGTTTAGCATAGAAAAGCAATACTTGAGAGTATGTAATTATATCCAATGTAATAAATTATGCATATGAGCAGAGATTTTGCAGAATTATTTATTCAAAAAAAGGCAAACTATTCATGTGAGCTGTTTTAGCTTAAGTATTAATCAGCAACCATCCTCCATGTCAGCTGATTTGATAAATAATCACCTGTAATTCAGTCTATTGACTGACCAATTCATCTTTTTCCTATAAATCACACAATAAAGATTTCCAAAATGGCTATGTGAACCCATGAATATTTTCACAATGTTCAAGCAGTGAGAAATCCTATTTTGAAAATGCATATACAGACTGGCCACAGAATTTTCACCTCACCCGCTCCTCTAGTGAGCAAAGCTGGCTTTACCGTCCTCTTTCTGATATATCAGGGATTTAAGCGTGGCTTGACCAAAAGCAGAAGCTTCCCTTACACAAGCAGCGGATGTGAAGTGATGCTCTTTGGGGAGGCACATCCTTCCTTTTGCGTCCTTGGCTCAGATCCACTCTGCCACCTAAAGGCGTGCGATGAGGGGAGCTCTGCAGCGCAGGGATGAGGGAATATGGGGGCACAAGCAGGTGCTGCTCGGCAGCATTGCGGGGAAACAAGAAGGTGGCAAGGGGTTTGGTGGTTGCGGAAGGTGTGTGGTCTGCTGATGCCATGAAGGAGGAGCATGAGTGAGATGAGGGTTAATGAAAACTGAAGCAGAGCTCTGCAGGCCCATCATTTTACATAAATTAAGTAATCCTGCCTTAGAAATACAAACATATTTAAACTGATGTGGGAAAATGCTGAAGAACTTAGATTATTTATATATCCTGAGGAACTAAATTTCTATTTAGACAAGTGCTTCAGTAATCTGTAATTTTTCAGTCTCAGAAAAATCCATGATACTTGAGGCATAAAGGTGTTCAGGCTAGTCATAACCTGCCATGACTTCATGTGTGGTTTCTGCATTGCTAGGATAAGATTTTTACTTATATACAGATCTTTATAAATCTATGACAACTTTTTAATTTGTGTTTTATTAATTTCTCTACTCATTGCACCCATGGCAAATGTAGGAATTAAAAAAGCAACATGTACAGATTTTAATAGGCTAATCAGTCAAATCAGCATGAAGCTGATTAAAAACAAGAATGCCATCCCAGCTCAAATCTAGTGGAAGTCAGTGCCTGCTAATGGCTTCTATAGCCAAAAGGCTTTAGCTTTTTTTATAATTTAGTCTTGATGAGGAAAAATAGCCGTCATTGTTAAAATGTTATTTTCATTCAATAGTAACACATTTTGAAAAAAAAAAAAAAAAGAAAGAAATAGGCATCTTGAGATTTATTAAGCACTGATGAGAGATGCACAATATTCTGTCAGGCATAGCACTGCCCTAATACACATGTGTGTGTTTTATCATGTGAGATGCATGATTCAGATTTTAAGTGGCCTGAATCTCCTTCTGTAAGGGGCTGTGTTATTTCTCTCCACTAACTAAGCAGTGGGAGCTTTTGGGGGATCCTATCCTGAGTCTTTTCCTAGGCAGCCTTTTTGGGTAGAACCAAACAAATGCAAGCTTTACTCCTCTCCTCAAAGTAACAGTCCCAATCAGGGCAGCAGTCATTCTTGCCACATGATAAAATATCACAGCTATGTAGAAAAAAATGATGCACTTTCTATCTATTCTCTTTTCACTTAGCTAAGAGTAACCACATAAAATGAAATTAAAGAGTGACAAAAAGTCACCCAACTCTAGGAAAAAAATGAAGGTGTTTTATATATATATTTTTTTTTCCCCTGTTACTTGCATTTATTTTCACTCCAGCGAAGGAGAAACAAGTGTAGAATATATGCTGAGGAGTAAAGCACCCTGAAGGCATTTATATAAACCCATCCCCTTACTGTTCATTGCACTGAGAAACAACTGGAAAGATGAGATCCTCCATGCATGCAAAACAAGAGGCGGAAACATAATCTAGTGTTTTCTCAGGGAGCTGGCAAATCTCTTGCACCACCTTGCTCCCGTGCTGGAATAAATCTGCTAGTGTGGCCAGATGGCTTGGTGAGATGATTCTCAGTTAGAAAGTCCATAAGAAGGTACTCTCCAGCTGGAGGAAGAAAAGACAAGGCAGGATGGGATATGCTGTTCACCAGTTCAAGGCTCTGTTTTGGAAAAATTGGCTCTGCCGTGTGAGGCAACCGGTGAGTTTTAGGAAATTATAAAGAAAGATAGATATATATATATGTGTATGTGTGTATTTTTTTTAATCTGCTAGAAAGAGTGAATCTGTGTTTCTTGATTTTCTTTTTTCACTACTGACTATTAAAAATGAGCTGGCTACCAGTGTTCTGTTTTTGCCTTTTCTAATTGTTTAAAACACAAAGGTGAGTTTTATCTCTAAGATGGCTGAATATAACAATGCTCCCCAATTTGCAAATGAGACAGGAAAGCACATAAAATTTTCTGAAGAGTCTCAGCTTCCCCGTTAATTGCTGTTAGACATTCCTGGTGCTTGTAGCAATGGTGAGGATGAAAATGGATTTCTCTCATGTTTTGAGTCTTGCTGGTGCGGTAATGAAGCTTTTATCACTGAGATCAAAATCTAGATATGGGGAATGACAGTATGATGTCTTTAAATTACATATACTTTTAGATTTCCTTTCTTACCACTCTACAAAGCTTATTTTATCCTTTAAAATTGCAATATGCAGATAAATGGACTAGCTGCTTTAAAATAATATGCTAATAGGAGATGAAATGTCCTTGTTTGTTTTAACTGTGATTGACATGTGATTTATTTTTTTAGACGGAAGGATAGTAATTCTCTCAAGTGAGCTAACTTTTTTTGTGCAAAACAGATACGTTAATGTCACTACAATTAACTTTTTGTCATTGATTTCCCACATCTGTGATATTTTGGAGATTTGCAAAGGGGCATGTTGGCTGCGTCAGATAGGATCATCTCAATTAAATAAACCTCCAGCTTTTCCTATCAGAAATCTTCCACTTAAACATATCAAAAACTTATGATTTAGAGATTTACTTCTTTAGGTGATCTTTTTTTTATATATAATATTTATTTAAGGAGGGACAGTAATAGTTATTTTTTGGTGTTGTCTGTGGAAGTCCTTCCCTATGTGGCATTAGATGATATCACATGCAGTGAGGGGTAGGGGGGCCATAAATGACACTGTAGCTTTTCTGTATACAGCAAGTATTTTGACTCAAATACAGGCACCAGCTTATTAACATGGTCAAAGGCAGAGTGTGTAATAGCAACTTTGGACATCAGTCCGAGTTTGAGATTTCAGTTGTGTAGAATGTACTTTCACACTAATTTTCAGAAGTTTGAGCTTTCTGAACTATGGATTCTGGGAGGTCAGGACAAACATACTACCATGTATGTCTACATGGTAGAGTAGACATAGTCTACCCTACTGCAACTGTATTGTTTAAGTTTAATATCACTGCATTTCCTAGTTATATTTTTTAATTTAAGAGAAATATTTTCCTGTTGAGGTTAATGTTTATGTAATTGTTACCATCTAAGTTTGCCGCTGAGACAACACTAAGGCTAAACAGAGTACAAAATGCAGTTCCTAAATGCGAGGAGAAAGGGGACACGAGAATAGCATTGTCTCTCACTCTTGTTCCCATCAGTGCCCCGGCAAAGAAGTGGCTGAAGGGGCTCCTGTTCTTTAGCATTCATTTTCTTTGACTCTATTCCTGTTGGGGCATGTCTTATTTGAACACATTTGCCTTTTACAGCACATTACTCCCCACCTCTAATGGGAACAGCTTGCTAAATAACATCATTATTACTTCATTGTGCCCTCCCAACGATTTTTACTTCGACCCAACCTGTTATTGTTGCCTCTTCAGTCTCCTCCTCAATTCTTGTAGTTACCCC